>NC_081216.1:3237275-3377164 GCF_902713425.1 Acipenser ruthenus
GTTCCCCCCCCCCCCCCCCAGTTGTCTATAACACTAGTAGTAAGAGGATTAAAAAGGGACACACGCCGGCGATAAGCGAGGATATTTTTTGTGTAATGTATTTATGTATTTGTTTATGTGTTTTGTGGGTGTTTATTCTGAACGGTATAATAATAAAAACACAAAGTTGTATCGTGGATTGAAAGGGAATTCTCTCACCTCGCCCCCTAGCCTGTGGAATTCATTACCGCTGTGGTCCGACAAGAAGTCTGTTCCCGGGTTTTAAATGTCGTTTAAAAACATCTTTGAAAAAAACGTTTACTGGTAGCTACGTCGCCTCAGGAGTTGATTTTAAATAACTGACTCAATAACTAAAATGTTTCTTAATCATTTTAAACTCTTATTTTATTTTATTTATTTATTTTTAAATCGTATTTGTTCTGCTAAAATTCGTTCAGCGTGAGAGGACCGGGTCTTGAAAGGCGCTAAAACAGAAGTGCAATTTTGATGATCTCGTTGTAATGTCATGGTGTTTTGAGTACACTGGTATTCAGAGTTGTGGTCGGGTTTCTATTTTCCGAGGTGTAATGAGGGACTGACAGCACAACGAGGGTCTTTCCGTCTCTGTCTGGGAATACTGTGGGCTTTTAAATGTTTGTAACGGATTTCGCTCGAGACCTGTCACGCGCAAATCTTGAAATGTCAGTTTCTTTCTTTCTTTCTTTCTTTCTTTCTTTCTTTCTTTCCTTACTTCCTGTCAGTTTTCTTGTTAATTTGCCTGTGGGAATAGCCACTATGTTCCGTGTAGATATTTTATATCAATTGTAGATATTAAATACCAAAACAAAAAGAGCAAACATACATGATTGTTAAATGGGTTAACATCAGCGCTGAAGACAGCGAAAATCATATTTGAAATGTTATGTAGGGACGTAGAGAGAAAGGCCGGGGAATGGTGTGCTAAAAACGTTAAAATACTTGGAGGGGAAAACGCACAGCTGTCGTTTTCCTGCTTTGTCAGTAATTTAGCAACAGCCCTCCCTGCTAATACTATGGTGACAAATTGTTTCGATTTTACTTTTTGTTTCGGTTTTATGAATGGAGAACCACACGGTTTTGTACTTTAAAAAAACAATTATATATACATACACATATAAAAAGACGAATTTTCTTTGTAGTCCGTTTCCAAACGCAGATCTGGTGCACAGAAGTGCAGAATTGTACCTCTCATATTATAATTCAAATGCAATAGCGGATTTATTTATTTATTTTAAAAGTGCATAGCTATTAGTCAGTCTGTTTACCAGCCTGAAGCTTTGAACTATTTAAAAACAAGATCCCAGTGACTTATTATTAATGCTATGTTTCCCAATTTTGCACATGAATTGCAAATTAAGTGGAAACAAAGGATGAATTTGTTCAGATTTTTGTGAAGGGTGGTTGCAACAATTCCTACTACGTTTGTGTGTATATTGTTCACATTGTGGCATCGATAATGTCTGTAACTACCGCTGCAAGGGTTACAGAGCAAGCTTAGTGGTAAGGGAGGGGCAAGACAGCTGCAACTGAGCGTGCAGTGTAAACAAATGGGACTGCTAACAAGGTCTGTTGATGGAGTTTAGAAGGGATACACTGTGGAAGGATATAGTAAACACAATACAAGGATTGATAATTTAGTCGTTGCCAATTATTTTTATTATTTTCTCCCAATTTGGAATGGCCAATTATTTTATTATGCTCAGCTCACCGCTACCACCCCTGCGCTGACTCGGGAGGGCGAAGACGAACGCACGCTGTCCTCCGAAGCGTGTGCCGTCAGCCGACCGCTTCTTTACACACTGCGGACTCACCATGCAGCCACCCAAGAGCTACAGTGTCGGAGGACAACGCAGTTCTTGGGCAGCTTACAGGCAAGCCCGCAGGCGCCCGGCCAGACCACAGGGGTAGCTGGTGCGCGGTGAGCCGAGGACACCCTGGCCGACCTAACCTTCCCTCCCCCGGGCGGTGCTCGGCCAATTGAGCGCCGCCCCCCTGGGAGCTTCCGTCCTCGGTCGGCAAAGGAATAGCCTGGACTCGAACCGGCAACGTCCAGACTATAGAGCGCATCCTGCACTCTATGCGAGTGCTTTTACTGGATGTGCCACTCGGGAGCCCTTAAATGCGTTGCTTTTAACTGTAGCACCGCTCCCATTTTTACAGCTCATTCTAGCACTGTACCGCACCAGTACTTTTGTTTGTAGTACATTTCCTCTGCTCTGTCTGCAGTGCTGGTCTGCACCTATTAAGCCTAAGAGTACAGACGCTAGACTCAACTTCTCCCATTTGTGTTGCAGGGACAGGAATAAGACTCCCGTTGCGTAGCAGCTTGGTCCATTCTTGGTTTTGCTATGAGTTTGATCACACTTCCAGACCCTCAGTCTGGTTGCTTTCAGGTTGTGTTGTCCTGACAGCGTGGATGGATGTTAGCTGCAGGTCTTCACAGCTGAGCAGCAGCAGGGGCAGGCTGTGTGAAAGCTGCACAGCATCTGCCTGTCGCTGTAATACATACAAAAAACAAGGGATTCTGTGATTAATCACTCGCGCGCTGCAGCAGCACGGATGGAAATAAGACTACTGTTGCATAGCAGTTTCTCCCATTCCAGGTTTTACTGCAAGCTATTCCCCTTGGTTATACTCTGCATTTCCCATAGTTTGCCATGTTTATTAATGTGCTACCATACCTCTCTGTGCTGTACAATGCTTCCCTATGCTTTACCATACCTCTCTGTGCGTTACAATGCTTCCCAATGCTTTACCATACCTCTCTGTGCTTTACAATGCTTCCCTGTGCTTTACCATACCTCTCTGTGCTTTACAATGCTTCCCTATGCTTTACCAGACCTCTCTGTGCTTTACAATGCTTCCCAATGCTTTACCACACCTCTCTGTGCTTTACAATGCTTCCCTGTGCTTTACCATACCTCTCTGTGCTTTACAATGCTTCCCTGTGCTTTACCATACCACTCGGTGCTTTACAATGCTTCCCAATGCTTTACCATACCTCTCTGTGCTTTACAATGCTTCCCAATGCTTTACCATACCTCTCTGTGCTTTACAATGCTTGCCTATGCTTTACCATACCTCTCTTTTCTTTACAATGCTTCCCTATGCTTTACCAGACCTCTCTGTGCTGCACAATGCTTCCCTATGCTTTACCATAGCTCTCTGTGCTTTACAACGCTTGCCTATGCTTTACCATGCTTTCACTGTGCTTTACAATGCTTGCCTATGCTTTACCATGCTTTCACTGTGCTTTATTACACTGTGGTGTGCTTTTACTGTGGCAAACTTTTTTTATAAGGACTGTGCTGGATTCGAACCCGGAATCCGTGATGCATGAGATGCTAGAGTTATGTAACCTAAAGTGTGTGGGTGAGTGTGTGTACACTTGAATATAACCACATTTCACAGTTTGCACATCTTTCTATCCTGCATGAGCTAATCAAATAATCGTGTGCTGAGGTCAGCTTTCTTCTGTAGAAAATTAACGGGGGTCATCGCCAGGGTTTAAACACGAGAACATTGTACAGTCCATCTCGCCCACCTCCCTGCTGTGACGAGCTTTCATCCAAGTTAAATGGTCACCGAACCATCCTAGACCATTAATGCAGTACTTTTGGGTTTTATCCACATCTGATCCATTTTCATGTGCTCAGTTAGCCTCACCACTCCCCTTGCATCCAAGTTGAACTCTTAATTAAACGCCTAAGGCATTTTCTTCAAGCTCACTGCGGGGATCGAAGTAAGCTCCCCCCTGTTGAATAGCAGTCTTATTCCACTCTGGGTTTTCCTGTTCCTCCTGGAGTTATAGGCCAGTGATCACCTGTGTCTGAAGTCAAGGTCTGTTTAGGGTCCTCAAGTGTCAATTAAACTCCTAGTAAATAGGTCAACCTCTGTGCAGCGGGAGTCCTAATTCCAGCCCTGTACTGCATAGCAGTTTCACCCATTCCAGGTTTACTACTAGCTTGATTAGCCCCAGTGAAGGGTTAAAACGTCCTGCATCCATTCCTCTTGTTTAAGTATATTATTGAAGTCAACAGGAGTTTGAACAATCAGGCCCCTGCTAAATCTGCTCTGAATTAACTGATCACACTTGGATAAGTCTCACCTGCGTATGTAGGTTGACAATCAGGAGTTGTTCATGCAGCTATAAGAAGTGAACAATGTGTTTTAACAGGGGTTTGCTCAAACTCCTGACAACTGAATCATTTAAATAATATTCTTAATTGCAGGGCTGCAGAATGTGCGTGTGGGAGCGAACAATGTGCGCCAAAGGAATTGGTTATGAGCCGAAGACTATCCACTGCTCCCTCCAGTCCAGGACTGGGTGCAGGGCTAGTGCATGTTTCTAATCCTGCAGTGTATGGGTAACAAGCTCAAGTGTGTTTCATTAAACTAAAAAAAAAAAAGTATTCATTTCTCCTAGTTGATAAAAAAATCTGAGTTACTTAAAGACGTGTAGATGTCATGTCGAGTCTGTTATCCCCGGCGCCCTCTTGTATTGTGCTGATGTAAACGAGAGAGAGATTCTGTATGGAGTGGGCGGTGCCGGGGTCAACGAGGGTCTGCTTTGAAACATGGTCGCGACAATAGGGCTTCTGTTACACAGCCGGGGTTCGGAGGTCAGAGGTCGGTGTTGAGCTTGTGCCCCCCCCCTCCCCATTCTTCTGAGGTAAAGAAGCAGAAAATGTTCTGTTTAACCCCCCCCCCCCCCCCTCGCCCCTGAAGCGAGCAGGGCTGGCCCCTCCAATTTAACAAAGACAAAAGCCGTCTTCAATCTCAGACTGGCACCATCCTCAGATCCTGTGCCAGCGTGGCGTGATTTAGTATTCCGTGGCAAAAATCAGGGATGAAAATAAGACTCCTGTTGCGTAGTACTTTGACCCATTCCAGGTTTTAATACGAGCTTGATTAGCCACAGTGTGCATAGATAACAAGCTCATGTGTGTCTTCTTAAACTCAAAGTGAAACCAGGAATAGTTCAAACTGCTGTGCAACGTGAGTCTTCTTTCCATCCCTGAAAATAACTACGTCTGTGTCCATTCAGATAACAGAATTTACAAATGACTTTGCAAAGATCCGCAGGCAAACCAATGCATGAATGAGGTCTGAAATCAATAACACCCATTCTGCTGTACAGAACAGTGTTGAACTCTCCTTTCTTTACCATGGATGGAAATAAGACTCGCATTGCATAGCAGTTTGATCCATTCCTGGTTTCACTTTGAGTTTAAGAAGACACACATGAGCTTGTTATCTATGCACACTGTGGCTAATCAAGCTTGTAGTAAAACCTGGAATGGATTCAACTGCTATGCAATAGGTAGTTTTTTTTCGTCCCAGCTTTAATAGGGAATCTAAGGGTGTTAGTGTTTACTGTAACACTGTGCTTCAGTACTGTTATCCAGTTAACATAAAAATAAATAATAACCTGATAGTCATTTTAAATGTGATATATCCAAAGTTAAACGCGCAGTGCGCTGAAAGCACGGTGATGCAGAAAGCAGGCATCAGGTGCTGCTGAGTGCTCTGACTGAGCAGCTGCTTCACGCCCCAATTTGCTGCCGTCTGGAATGTCTGCTGCTTCCTCGCTTCCCTCTCGGGGACGGAGCCTGCGAGGGCAGCCGTTTCCAGGATTACGGGGAGCGAAGGGGTCCGCGCCCAGATTCACAGGCAGTCCACGATGCCGTGATTTATCGGCGCTGCATGGACCAATTTTCTTTCGATTATTCGGATCGAGCTGTCACAGAAATGGGGTGCTGACAGTCAGGTGAGGGTTATCGGTGTTGACCGAGTCAATTTGCTATTCAAAGTGAAACGAGTGAAGAAACAGCTGCTTGGAGCCGTGATGATGGTTGCTTTTCTTGGACTTCGTGCTTCGATTTAGAGCTGCACGAACTGATTTCTTCAGGTTTAGCTGATCGGTGCTGATCGGGCTAATTTTACCATTCCGAGTGAAGAAACAGCTGCTTGGGTTTGTGTGGATCGCTGTTCTCCACAGAGTCTTAAGAAAAGCAGCAGTCAACACATTATTAATAAGCAGATAAGCTCGGGATCTGACTGATTTTTTTTTTTTTTTTTTTTTTTTAATTTTTTAATTTTATTTAGTTAAAAGAAATTCAAACCGTTGTAACAAACAACTTTTGCACACTTCTATATTTTTAAGTAGGTCTGTGACATTCAGTGAACAATTGTATTCCCTTGCAGGAGGCAAAGGGGTATTGACAGGTATGCAATACCCAAAGACCCTTGACAGGCCCTGTTTTGTTCGTTTTTTTTCTTTTTCCTTTTTAAAAGATGAAAAGTCTGTAGACCTTGTGTGAGTTTGGTGTCTGAGAGCAGATTTCTTTCTTCTCATCACGCTTGTCCCAGCAAGTAGAGTAAACTTCCCCCTATCTGCAGTCATCAGCTCATCCTCCAGATCACTGGCCCTGATAGCGACAGCATTAGGAGATTAAAAAAAAAACAAGCAGCAAGCATCTGCAAGCACACCGATGGCTTGTGTACAAGCTGTATCTTCCCACAGGAATAGAGACTGTGACTCTCTCCTGTCTGGCTCCATTTGTACGTTTCCTTTGTTTTATTATTTCATTTTGAAATCATTTTTATTTTTTCACTAACTAAGGCTGTGAATCTTCAACAGATTAAACGTTTAAACATTCTATGTAGTCAGCTGTTTACAGCCTGAAGTATCGAACACGTTTTCATTGTGGGGAGGGCAAAACAAATAAAAAAAATAGACTTGGTGTTTAATGTACTGGCCCTTCTGTCTCCACGCCTCAAGCCTGCCCTGGACTGAAGGGAGCACCCTTCTCTTAGGGGGGTGAGGGAGAGAGGGACAGTTCAGTCTCCACGCCTCAAGCCTGCCCTGGACTGGAGGGAGCACCCTTCTCTTGGGGGAGGCTGAGAGTTAAGTTATTGTTCTGAAACGATGATGTAAGTCTCTTTGTGGCTTTCCCACCTGTGCTTGTGACTTTCAGAGTGAGCTCAGGTGTCCCCAATTAATCCTGAAACCAAAAACAGCCTAAAACTGTTAAAACTGCACCGCAACAGAGTTCCCTCCTGTGCTGAGGTCCCATTTAAACCAGGGGTGGAAATAAGACTCCTATTTCGTAGCAGGTTCACCCATTCCAGGTTTTACTACGAGCTTGATTAGCCACAGTAAAATTGGATCAGACTGCTATGCAATGGGAGTCTTTTTTTCCGTCCCTGGAAATGCTCTATTTTATTGTAAAAGCTTGGAGTCGACCCTGCGTTTCTCTTGTTAATCGGGGAAGAAGGGAAGTGCGCTGTGCTGCAGATGGCATCCTGCCTCGGAAGTGGTAACAGGTCAGCAAGTGTCTGTCCGTCCCTGTCCCGTCGGACCGTGAGTCACCCCACCCACAAACACATGGCCCACCATTACCCAGCCATCTCAGTCACCCCCCCTCTCTTCCCCTCCTGACTCTCCCTCATACTCTTTCACTCCCTCCCTCCCCCCAATCTCTCCCCCTATATGTTTTCACTCCTTCTCTCTCTCTCTCTCTCTCTGTCTCTCTCTCTCTTTTACACTCTTCTTTTTTCCTCTCTCCCCTTCTTCCTTTCCCCCCTGAAGCTGCTCTTGGGCAAACCCCCCCCCCCCCCCCCCCGATAGTTCCAGATGAATCTCTGGATTGGGCTGCAGTGTCTCAGGGGGGCGGTCTGACGTCATTGTATAAAAATAAAATAACCAGAGCAGTGGGGCTCTCTCCCTGCCTTCCTGATAGTGGAAATCAGGCTGAGCTCTGTGTGCCTAGAGACAGTGGCCAAATCCCTCCTATTGATGCAGACCACAGCTGTCCGACCTCCTAGATTTATAAAAGTGACGTACAGATGTCCGGTGAGGTCTTTAGAGCCATACAAAATATAAAAATACTACTACTACTACTACTACTACTACTACTAATAATAATAGAGAGAAATGCCAGGTAATTTGACTTGATGTAACAGCGTGAAAGCAGCTTTGTAAGGTTCCTGTCTTAATGATTTGCACGGATAACTCGAGCTGGTGCTGATCCTGCTTCGCTCGGTATCTGTGGCATCTGACAACAACAGGAAGCGCAGCTAGAGTCCTTCAGAGATTTTTGAGAACGATAGCAGTGTTTTGAAAACAGGAGCTGAGCCCGTCTCTCCTCTCTCTCTCTCTCTCTCTCCTCTCTCTGTCTCTCTGCTTGATTTAATTCATTAAAATGTTCACTAAAGCTCAGAGGAGTCAGTTGTAGCCCTGCAATAAAGACTCCTCTAACACTTGGGACAGTTTTTCTTACTTTGAAGAGTACAGCAGCAGTGTGTCTGTAGAAAATGACTGCGCGTTTTAATGGAGTCCCAAAATCTCCCGCCTGGTTTCTCGGGTCTCTCTGGTTTGGAGCAAGAGACTCGCTCACTTCAGGTACTCAGTTCAAGCCCTCCAAACAGACAGGCTAAAATCTCCCTCCTGATTTTCTCAGGTTTCTGTGAGGCTGTGTGCTGGTAGAGGCTGCCCTGTGGCCAGAGCTCTTTAATAAGAGCTGTGCAGCAGTGAGATCAGTGTGGGTGTGGAGGGAAGCGGGGTGTCGGGGGTGGGGTGAGGTGGGTGTCGGGGATGGGGGTTGGTGGTCGGGAGTGAGGTGGGGGTGGTGTTGGGGGTGGGGTGAGGTTGGAGGGGTGTACAGTGACACATTCCTGCTCCTCTTGGACCTCTTCTCGTTCTTTCATTTTCTCAGTCCATTTTCTTTCTCCCCCTTTTCTCTTCGTTTACCACATGTTCAGGGAATCGATCCTTCTGTAATTGAATGTTTTGAATCGGAAAACAACCGCACCATGCCAAACTCACGAGGGGGTCGGAGGAATCAATGCTTCTGAATCCCTTTAAAACCCTTCCCAGCGCCTGATTTCAGCTCCAAACTGGTTTCCATGCAGGATATATAGAGAGGATCTGGGAATTTCTGGTTTGGTAACTTTATCAGGAGTGTTGTGTTGGTTTTTTTTCTTTTTCTGCTAAAAATGTTCATAAGATTTGGACCAAAGAATATTTCTGTATTATTATTATTATTATTATTATTATTATTATTATTATTAATAATAATAATAATAATAATAATAATAATAATAATAATAATTGTAAAGCCAATACTTAAAAAATCTACATTGATGTCTTGTCTAATTATCGTCCAATTTCTAATTTTACCTTTCCTTGCAAAAGTCTTGGAAAAGGTTGTTGTTGATCAGTTGTCTGCATATCTCTCTGCTAATAATCTATTTGACCAATTTCAATCTGGCTTTCGTAGACACTCATAAAAGTTGTTAATGACATCCTGCTGAATGCAGATGAGGGGCTGTTATCAGGGATTGTCTTTTTGGATATATCTGCTGCATTTGACACCATTGATCACACAATTCTTCTTGATCGCCTGAGAAAACTATTGGCATTATTGGCACAGCACTGTCCTGGCTGCGGTCCTGCTTAACCTCCCCACATCAATGTGTGTCCTTTTGGAGGATCAAAATCGGCTCATTCTCCTGTTGTTTCTGGGGTTCCACAGGGCTCTCTTCTTGGTCCTTTACTTTTGCTACTGCTGGGTAATGTGGTCAGACAACATGGTCCACTCTTATGCCGATGACACCCAGATTTATTCAGATGATGTAAACTCCAGACTACCAACTTGCCTTGACAAAATAGGGGCTTGGATGTCAATTTTTTGGCAGTTAAATGCAAATAAAACTGAATTTCTTTTAATTGGCTCTAAAACAGCATTAAATAAAATCCCACAACCAATGACCTTTGGCAGCCCCCCCTCCGCCCCCAATTGGCTCTTCGCAAGCTGTGAAAAGTCTTGGGAGTCTTATTTGATTCTACTCTTAGTTTTCAGCATCACATTTCAACTGTAGTGAAGTCTGCTTATTATCATTTACAGAATATATCTCAAGTCCGTTTGTATCTTGCAGAATCTGACGTAAAAATTTTAATTCATGCGTTTGTTTCATCCCGTATGCATTACTGTAACGCCCTATTGGCTGGTCTACCTTGTAAACTTATCAATCGCTTACAGCAGGTTCAGAATACAGCTGCACGAATTCTGACAAGTACAAAAAGATTTTAAACATATTACACCTGTTCTTGCCCGCTTGCATTGGCTTCCGGTGAAGTACAGAGTTATTTTTAAGATGTTATTAATGATATTTAAAGGCTGTCTCTGGAAATGGCCCTGCTTACATTAATGATATGCTTTTACCTTGTGTCCCTGGACGCCAGTTGAGATCTGCTGATGCTGGGCTTCCTGTGACTACAGTGATAAAAAGCAGCTCTTGTGGTGGAAGAGCCTTTAGTCATTATGCACCTGTATTATGGAACAATCTTCCAATTGGAATCCGTAAAGCTGACTCAATAAATGCATTTAAATCAAAGCTTAAAACACCTTTATGTAGATTGGGGTGGCCTGTTTTCGAAAGTTGTTAATAAGTATTTTATTTATTTCCCCCCCCATTTGTTTTTGGATGTTTTTTGATATTTCATTGTATATTATATTATTGTATAGTATATTTGTAATGTGAAGCACTTTGGGATGCCTTGGCATGAAAGGCGCTGTACAAAATAAATTTGATTGATGATGATAATAATAATAATAATAATAATAATAATAATAATAATAATAATAATAATAATATAATAATAATATATTGTTTAACATGTTAGTTAGGTTTCGACTTAATTTTGATCTTGGTTTTGGTTTCATTAGTAGAGTGCAAGAAAACTATCACACTCGTATTTAAAAAATAAATAAATCAAAAAATAAATCCCCACTTTTAAAACCTCCTTTTGTCTTCTTCAGCCTGCGAATTGACAGATTTGATTATGCTCCCAATTGAATCTGTGAGCTGCTGTAGTGCGTTATGGTGCCAGCCAGCGGGACCCGAGCACTCTGTTAGCCCAGAGTTGGGTTTCATGCTGCCTGTCGATGGGAACTGCTTCGGAGGAAAGCATCACGTTGAGAGCAGCGTGTAATTATACCTCCCTAATTATATGTGTGTAGTGAAGCTCTCTCTCTCTCTACATAGACATACACACGCAACTTGCAGTGGTATTGCCAGCTCAGTGCTGGAGGAGCAGGGAGAACAGAACTCAGGGTAGGGTGCTGGTTTTGTACAGGGTCCATACCACAGGCTGGCTTAATGATGGGTCAAAAAACATTATATATATATGTAACGGCGCCTCTCCTGCTTTGGCTTTTTTGCAGCCTTAATCAGCAGACGCAGACACAGAACGACACTTTTATTAAACACAAAATTAACAAAACAAAAACCTAACTCCCATTGGAGTGCTAAACTAAACGTAACAGTTCAAACTAGCACACTGGACGGCTAAGCCATTTACCAGCCCAGAAACAAGGTTCACAGAGTCCCTTTTTTTTTTTTTTTTTTTTTTTTTAACCCCAATTAAACAGCTCTCTTCACAGGCTTCACACAGACAGCCTCTCGCAAACATTTGTGACCTGCTTTTATACCTGCCTGTTAATTACAGCCAGGTGTTGCTGATTAAATTAATAAAACAATTAATCAATTAAACCTGTCGCTGTGCAAAACAGCCACAAAACCCACATTTTCACATGTATTTGGCAGGGATAGGAATTAACCCCATCCCTGCCAAACGCCACCAACACATAGTTTACAGGCAGGGCTCTGCCACATTATGTAATCTCCCCTTCAGTCACTGTGTGCATAATTGTACCATCTTAAGTTTCTTATCTATATCTATGCAGAGGTTTTGTGTTTTTGCAAAATGACATGTGCAATAACCAGAAGCACATCACCCAGAAAAAACAATTAATTTTGCCAGAGCGTTCCTTCCTTCCTTCCATGGAAATGAGGCAGTGGATACAAATGAAAAACAATCTTGAAGGTGATCCAACATGTGACAGGTTTCTGAGGAGGAATGAGTGTGTGTGAGCTCCAGGCAGGGTTACTGCAGCAGCTGCAACAGAGGCGGGGCAGTTCCAAGGAACAGTTTAGTAACATGTCCAGCAATGTCATGTGAGAGTAATCCAATTTATAGTACTCTGCAAATTAAGTTTAGCCTTTTACTGGCATTACAATAACCAGGATAAAATATCAAACACTTTTGATAAAAGAAAAGGGCATACTGTTGACTGACTCGTTGCTCTACGCAGGTTCACTGCTGTGTATCGCCTGATTGTAATTTAAATAGCGCCCCTTTTAATGTAAACGCATAATTAATCCTCCCAATTGTTTCTTTGCTAATTCTGCCTTGTTGCTTGCAAAATTTAACAAGAGGTGCGTCTCCGGACAGAATGTCTTTTATGGAACAAACGGTGTGCAGTGTAGTCACTGCATCCTTTACACAGTAAAGCCATCCATTTCCTTTAATGAATGTATAGCTAGAAAAATAGCTTTGAGCTTGTTTCTTCATCATCAGATAATATAATTGAATTCATTAACGGTCATGGTTTAACATTGCAAATTTATAGCTTTATTAAATGCAGCTAGAGTGGAAAGAGATAAACTAAACAATAATGAAATATGCAGATAATTTAGCTTGCTTACTTCCGCCTTGAGCGAAAAACTTAGACCTATCGGTGACAGCGTGTGCCCCCTGGGGGCCCTACGCAATACCTGATTCCGGAGCCCCTACCAGGGCAGGGCTGCCAGACCAGTGTATTTAAAACAATGCCAAGATGCAGAATAACAGTAATTAGATGTTATACAAAACAAACACGCTATTTATTAGGTAGAATGTTTGTGTTGTATACTGCATCTGGTTATTTTGAGTAAATGGACAAACAACTGATTTTAAACTTTGAACGAAGGAAGCTTGTTTATTGCAGCTTTCAACTCACTTTAAAACTGTCGCAAATCTCTGCCTCTCCCCCACCTTGAATCTTGGCAATCATTATGCATGTTAATAACTCCAGACTATCCGATAACTGGCAAACACAGGTACATTGATTGCAGTCCTGGTTTGTGTAACGGCATGTGACAGAAACGGAATGATTCTTGGTGATAAATCCCTCTCCCGACCTGTGAGGGCGCTGTGTAAAGGGAACAGAGTGTCCTGGACTGGATGGCCAGACGATTCATTCCCTGGATTAGAAGGAAGTCTGTCTAGAAAGGGGGCGGAGCTACGATACACTACATCATCGACCCGGAAAGGAAACGACGTGGCAGCCGCGGATTGGAGGAACGGTTGCACTAGTTAACCAAGGGGTTGTGATTGACGGTACAAAAGAGCGTAGCGAAGTGATCTGTTCCTTTGTATGGTCAGAGCTGAACCGTGTATTGTAACTGTGAGTGTTCCGTTTGTTTTGTACTGTCGTGTCTAAACAATTACTGTTATCAGACGGCTGAACACGATCCAGAGCTGTTGCCACGGGCCACTGCACTTGTTTCACGATCAACTGTATTTGCACCGCAAGCACTAAATCACTCACTGTGGGCTTGTTTATTTTGTGTTACGTGTGGGTGTTTAGGAAACGGGACTGTTATTTTGGGACCAACCCGTGGATTAATCCACGCCGCTGTACTGCTTGTTCTCATTTATTGTTTACTGCCGTTTGGTTGGACTTGTACAATCCAAATCAGACTTTGGATTGTACAAATAAAATATCATTGCACCTGGATTATCGTTGTCTGTCCGTTCCTTGATCCTGCACCTACACACTTAACCCCTTTGCCACGTGGCTATACATAAAACATCCATACCAATAAGACATGCTTTTCTGCTTATAAAACACACTACAAAATGTAAACATCTCATCACGTATACTTTATTATTATTATTATTATTATTATTATTATTATGCATTCATGTAACGTATTTAGGGTTTCCAAGCATCAAAATGCAATGAACAAGAAAGGGGTTTTTTTTTGTGGATTGTGCAGATTCATTGCATGTCCACGAAAAGCCAGATTTCGTTCTGCCAAGTGACAAACAATGGCTGCAAGTCTAGTCGGAACAGATTTCCAGTGCTTCTGTTCCAGCTAAATGAATTCCATGTTGGCATGATCAATAGCAGCACCTGCAGGGTGTGCCATGTACCCATGTTGTGTATGTGTGGCTTTGAACGTTCATGTTATTTAAGAGCACGTGAAAGGCGCTGCCAGGCCTTGAAGCCCTCAGAAATACTGCTATCACGTTTGCCAAAGAGTGCACAGCAAAAGCAAAACACTGCATCCCAAGAATAGAAAGAAGTGTTGAATTGACAACAGAACTGGCACAGGGCACAGGTGTCGTCGTCCATCCATCAACAGTCCAAAGCACCTTTGACCATTGTTCCATCGTCCAATGTCTGTGTTCTTGTGCATATTTTAGCCTTTTAGTCTTGTTCCCCTTTCTTAACAGAGGTATTCTTACTGCAACACATCCTTTAAGTCCTGATTTCAAGAGTGACCTTTGTAATGTGTTGATTTGATGGACAAGCGACACCTGTGCCTTCTGCCAGTTCTGTTGTCAATTCAACGCTTGTCTTCTTTCTAGTCCTTAAGGATATTATCTTCAAGTATTGCTCATCCTTGTTAGACAGCTTTTTGGGTCTTCCAGTCCTGGGTTTGTCAATTACAGGTGCATTTCTAAATGTTTTTCCACAGAGCTCACCACACCTGCTGATGAGGCAGAGAATGACCCCCTAAGACACACACAGAGAGAGAGAGATTTTGTGTGAGCTCCGTCAGTAATTTGCTAGTTTTTAAGGAGCAGTGTTGATCTTGTGTTGGCTATCCGTCAGAGGAATCCTGGTTGTGTTTCTCAGAGTGCGGGACAGGGCCAGACCACTTGCCACACAGTAACAGCCTGGTGTCACGCAGTAAAGTTACACTGAGAAAGACTTCTAGTCAAAAAGTTTGTCATTGAATTTATTAAGTTTGTTAGTATTTCTATTAAAGACTTCTGTTCGAAGCGTTCGATGTTGAATTTGTCAAGCTTCTTTTACCGTTTCTATGGAAAATGCTGATAAAAACTTTTGTCATGGAATTTGTTGTTTTTTTTTTTTCTTCAGTGTTTCAAAGTTCATTTTCTGTGGAGAGAAGAGTATGATGTATGAGTGCTACCCTCTAGTGGAGACTACAGCAGAACTGAGAGAGAGAGAGAGAGAGAGAGAGAGAGAGTGTGTGGTGGATGAAGTAGGGCGTCGGCTGGATGTTTGGTTGTTTGTGGGATTGTGAAGGAATGGCAGATTATAGGAAAGAATGCATGGTATATAATCACAGTAGAAGCCTGGTTAAGGTAAGAGAAGCCTGGTAATTGAAGGAGGAACGTATTGTAAGCATTGCAAAGCCCTGGTCAACCACAGGAAGGCACAGTAAAGCTGGAGCAGACAGCTCTGACAATACAGCCTTGTGTCTCGAGGCATAATTCGCAATTTACTGTTCCTCTTTTTAAAGTCTCATAGATTTGCTCGCTGTATTACTTCCCCTTTATTCATTTTTTAAATGTATTTATTTAACCAGGGGATTTACCCATTGGGACTGTTGCCTTGTTTACAAGGGGGTCCCGAAAACAATAAAAACACAGAACAATCGCAGAAGTACTAACACAATAAAAACATGCGTGCCTCAAACTTAACCAGCACAGAGATCAAAGTATAGAATAAATAAGACGTGTCTGTCTATTTATTAATGTGGACTGAAAGAGAAGCATTCTAACCAAGCAATCCCCAAATACATAAAATCTTTAAAACCAGAGAAATGATCAGATTTCATCTTCACACTGCGATGGAAACAGTTCCACGTCTTTGGGAGTTACTGTGTGAAAGATCATCCCCTTGTACGCGTTTGAAACCTGTGAGCAGCCGAATTAACAGAATGATGAGGTCCTTCCTACCCCTGTGGGCGGGGGGTTGGGTTGCTGCGTGTGGCAGGATTAGCAGCGAATTGGATTCCAGTGACCTGTCGAAATGGGCTCCCAGTCCCTCGGGAATGTTTTGCTGCATTTCTGACGTGATGAAACTCTGCAGGATTAATCCTCCTCTCTGCTTCTGCCCCTCTCCCTCTCTGCTTCTTGCTTATTGTCTGCTGTAACTTTAGACCCACTTCTTTCTGTGGTACGAGGTGCACAGTCATGGTAGCAGCAGGGTTTTCAGACTCTTTCTCTTCTGTGTGTGTGTGTCTCTCTCTCTCTCTCCTTTTCCCCTCTTTCTCTTCTCAATTCAATTTCAAATGGTCTTTTATTGGCACTCAAATAAGTATTGCCAAAGATAATGTAGTAAATGCCCAGGGGGGGACCCCAAGGAATTAGAGAGAGAATGTGACCGTGATTGTTGAAGAACTTGTATCAAACAGCCTGGCTTAATTATAGACACTGCCATGAATTGAAGCTATTTATAGTGAAATAGCAGTCTGTTTGAGCTCTGAGTATAGTGCTGTGGTCTGATCTGGGTTAACTCTGAGCAAGACGGACAGACAGAAGAAGGAAGAAAGGTTTCTTGATGAAAGGGGGTGAAAAATATTTTTGGGGAAAAGATCTATCTATCTATCTATCTTTTTAGTATTTTGTACATTTGCTACCTTATCTTCAGCAATACTTGTATGACTTGTCATGCCAATAAAGACCATTTGAATTTGAATTCGAGAGACTGAGAAAGAGACAGTAATTATCTAAAAGTAAAAACATTATCTTTTAGTTTCTCTTGCCAGTGAAATGCTAGGCTTCAGTACTTCAGTATTGGTCAGTGGGAGGGAGACGGAGATATCGGAGGAGAGATTGAATCGGAGACACGGTTCATCCTCCACTGCATAAAACGTAGACAAACCAGAGACATGTATTCAGTCAGGCTGCTGGCAGAAAGAGAAATAGATTTCTTGATAAGGGGGGGAGAGAAAATAGAAATCTGTTTGGGGAGAGAGAAAGAAAGGTGTCAGAAATGTGTGCTTAGTACGATATTGCAGCATGCAGCCTCCTCATAGGAAGTGTTGAGGCCTTTCAATACTAGTACAGTACTGTTAAATGTTATTTTGTGTGTGTGTGTGTGTGTGTGTGTATATATATATATATATATATATATATATATATATATATATATAATATGCATGTGTTCAATATTTACTACATTAGCTTTGTTTTGTATGACTTGCCATGCTAGTAAAGAGCATTTGCATTTGGGAGACAGGGACAGCGGGTGCGAGGCTGGCAGTGCGTTTGGCCCGTCGGCTCTGGGTGATGAATCGAGTCCACGTGCCCCATTGTTCCCAGTCCCAGCGCCACCATTGTCAGCTCAGCGCTGTTTGTTTAGCGGCTCTGTTCACTGTCAGCATCTCCTCATCCCTCCACACAGGGGCTCCCCCCCCCCTCCTCCAAACACAGTAGTAACCCGTTTGCGATGAAACTCGTTCTTTGTTTCAGTGCACACACACAGCGCTGTGGGGATGGAGGTCACAGGGGTGTGTTTTAAATGTCTACTACAGGCCCTCCAGCCCACACTAAAACCTGGAATGACTCAAACTGCTCTGCGATGGGAGTCCTTCTTCATTATGATTGAGCTGACAGAATCAATGTAAAACCTTGATTGGCTCACACTGCTCTGCATTGGAAGCTGTGCACTGTGATTTTGATGGGTTGTCATACTGTTCTGTGCTTTAACGTGAACACAGCATGCATTCACAAGTTTTGCAGCAGTACATTTTTTTTATATATAAGCTGTCCTTCGCTCCAACCCCCTCTCTGATTCTCGCAGTACAGAGACAGGTGTCCTAGTCTGTGTGTGTCAGCGCTGGCCCCAAACCAGGCCAGAGTTTAAAAAACAGCTGAAATACTTACTGGATGGAGCAGGAATTTCAGAACGAACTCAAAGCAAGAAAAAAGGTCCTTTTATAAAAGCTAGCTACTGCACACATGTACAGCACTCCCTTGTATTTCACTGTCTGACATGAAATGAAATATTGAACATAGTGAATGTGAACTACTGTCAGCGCAGCCTGGCAGCGAATTTACCTGAAGAAGTATCGACTGCGGTAGTGAAAAGAAGCTTGCAGTGTGCAGCTCTGCTCCCCAGTCTGCTTCTTATCCAGCACCTGCCTCCCTGCCACGTGGGGACGTGGTTCCTTTGTCACCAACACCAGCCACGTTGGCTACGATATAGCAAACCAGGCCAGGGCCGATTTAGCCAGCAGTGGAAATGGCCTATTTTTTAGAGCTGGGACTGCAGTGGAAAAGGGGTATTAGAGAGAGAGAGAGAAAGAAAAAGAGGGATTCATTGACCCTTTGTTCGTCCGCAGTGCTCAGAAGGGCAATACCTGCTCAGCATTTCTGTTACTTGTTTATTGTTTCCCTGCTTTACCTCTCTGCCTCCCTTTCTCCCTCTCTGCTTCTCTTCCTCCCTCCTATCTGCCCCTTGTTTGTTTTAAAAGCCCCTTTCACTCTCAGCGCTAGCTAGCTGGAACAGCGATGGGGTTGTTGGATTTAAAAATAATAATAATAATAATAATAATAATAATAATAAAGTATAAATAAAAATGTCTAAATTGCAACTCCCTCCTCCTCCTCCTCCTCCTCCCCCTCCTCCTCCTCCCCCTCCTCCTCCTCCTCATAACTGTGAGATGTAAGCGAACGCCCCTCAGTAATCCGTTCCTGTCCCGGGCGTGCTGGGACTGACCTCGGAGAGAGAGGTACAGCCTTCCTTAAAGAATGTTTACCACTGTAAATCTGCACATAATTTAGCAGCCCCCCACCCCAATTCTTTCCCCCTGATTTATACTATGCATTTACACCATGTTTTTTTTTTTTTTTTTTTAATATGCTTTACCATACCTCTCTGCTTTACGATGCTTCCCTATGCTTTACCATACCTCTCTGTGCTTTACAATGCTTCCCTATGCTTTACCATACCTCTCTGTGCTTTACAATGCTTCCCTATGCTTTACCATACCTCTCTGTGCTTTACAATGCTTCCCTGTGCTTTACCATACCTCTCTGTGCTTTACAATGCTTCCCTATGCTTTACCATACCTCTCTGTTCTTTACAATGCTTCCCTATGCTTTACCATACCTCTCTGTGCTTTACAATGCTTCCCTATGCTTTACCATACCTCTCTGTGCTTTACAATGCTTCCCTATGCTTTACCAGACCTCTCTGTGCTTTACAATGTTTCCCTATGCTTTACCAGACCTCTCTGTGCTTTACAATGCTTCCCTATGCTTTACCATACCTCTCTGTGCTTTACAATGCTTACCTATGCTTTACCAGACCTCTCTGTGCTTTACAATGCTTGCCTATGCTTTACCATACCTCTCTGTGCTTTACAATGCTTCCCTATGCTTTACCACACCTCTCTGTGCTTTACAATGCTTGCCTATGCTTTACCATACCTCTCTGTGCTTTACAATGCTTGCCTATGCTTTACCATACCTCTCTGTGCTTTACAATGCTTCCCTGTGCTTTACTATACCTCTCTGTGCTTTACCATACCTCTCTGTGCTTTACAATGCTTGCCTATGCTTTGTTACACTTTGCTGTGCTTCTACTCTGGGGCTGTACTGTAACTGACTATGATGTCATCTTCCACGAAGCTGATAATCATGCTTTTGTTTTTTAGTAACTGCGCACAATATATACCCGGCTCCCTGGCTTTTGCCCAGAAAGACTCTCTTGTGCATTGTTTAGCTCGTTTTAATCCTGTTTTGTTTCTCTCTCTTCGCTGAGGAATGTCCATTGCAGCGCCCTGACGCTGGGTAGCTGTGATACTGATAGGACTCCAGCACAGTAACTTTATGCTTTCAGATCAGTACAAAGGGTTGCGGACTCAGCACTTTGAAGTTTTACTTTTCATTCTTTTTCTTTTTTTTCCACATCCATCTGCTCCAGGCAGGACCGTGTGATGTTGCTCTATACAATTTGTAGACCAAAGCAGTTTGTATTCAAAGCACAAAAAACAACGAAAGAAGAACAGTGATAATGTAAACATTTAAACGCACAGTATGTAGAAGTAATTTAAAAACTCAATGCTCAGTATTTCATTAATTTGCTACAATGTTTTGGCTTCCACCTGCTTCAGATAGCTTGCTAGAAATAGCCGGGCAGACTTGTGTTTTAAACTTTGTAGATATTTATTAAAAACAATCGGTTTACAAAAATGACTACTACATGGATAGAAATACAATTCCTCTTGCACAGCAGTTTCGCCAGTGTGTAGGTCACAAACTCAGGTGTGTCTTATTAGAGTCCTAGTAAAACCAGGAATGGATCGAACTGCTATGCAACGGGAGTTTTTAATGTCCGTTCCTGACCTAAAAAACGCACTTCATCCAAGAACCGCTTGGCGAACTACAGTGATCTATACTGTGGTGTGGTATCACAGTAGAAGTCTGTAAGGAAGGTAAGGAAGGCATGACAATTCATTGATACCCAGTGAGTTGGTCCTGTCCTAGTCGGACTGATGTTTCTGTGTGCTGTCAGAGTTGTGAGAGCTTTGGTTCAGTGGTGTCGCTGCAACCGGACAACTCACAGTTTGATAAGAAGCCCCAGTTTGTTTGTTTTTCCTTTCTTTTAAAGTGATTCAGTAGTTTCTGCATCACATTGAGTCTTCAAGTAATCTTGTCGGTCTTTTTGATATTTTTTATATTCATTTTTTAACATTAACAGAGAGAAACAATTGCTGTGTGTTCTGTGCAAGGTACTAATGATAATAAATGTGAAGATGGGACAGTGTTTCTTAGATGAACAGCTTCCTCTTCAGGCTTACATTTTGGGGGGAATTTAGCCGAGGAATCCATACGTATTTTCACAAGGCATATATTTTATGCTTCGCACGACAGATGGAGGAGGAGAGGTAATGCAGTTTGTGCAGAGTGCGATAGTGCAGCCCAGTACAGTGTATGCAGTTTGGAGAACGCCTCAGTGCAGTATAGTGCAGTGCAGTTTGGAGAGCGCCTCAGTGCAGTATAGTGCAGTGCAGTGCAGTTTGGAGAGCACCTCAGTGCAGTATAGTGCAGTGCAGTTTGGAGAACGCCTCAGTGCAGTATAGTGCAGTGCAGTGCAGTGCAGTTTGGAGAGCACCTCAGTGCAGTGTGGTGCAGCTTGAAGAGCACATTTATTTCAAACTACATGAGGAAGGCGGTCACGCATTCCTGCCGAGCTCCCGCAGTTTACTCGGTCCCTGTTCATGCATGTGCCGAAATTTACGGCAAAGTGTAACATCCAATACCAGCCTGTGAGAGTCAGCTGGCAAGGGTGGGGTCACCGGGGAGGGGGAGAGAAAGAGAGGGGGAGGGAGAAGGAGAGACAGAGAAAGAGGAAAGCACTGTAGTTCAATCTGATGATCGACCAAAGCAGCTGTTAACTAGATTCCCCATTGTGAAACGAGGCAAGCCGGGAGGTGTCTGCTTCAGTGTTTCTCTCTCTCTCTCTCGCTCTCTGTCCCTCCCTCCCTGTCCCTCGCTCGCTCTCTCTCTCACTCGCTTGCTCTCTCTCTCTCTGTGTCTCTGTTTGCTAGTGTAGCTGCTGGTTCTCACTCTCCACTGCTGTTAGCTGTAGCCTGTCCTGTGTAGAGCTAGGGGCTGGAGGAAAGTAGGAGAGAGAAGGAAAAAAGGAGGAGAAGGTGGCAAAGGGACTACTCGCACTCCTTCATATATGTGTTAATATTTTTTAACTCTGTGCTGCACAGAGACAGAAAGAAGACAGGAGAGACACACATAGTCTGCCTGTCTGCCTGCCTGCGTCTCTCTCCTCTCTCTCTCTCTTTCTCAACAAACCACAGGTTTGGCCAGTTTTATTTTATTAGTTGTTGTTTTGATTTCACCTCTCCGCTCGCTGGAGCATTTATGGGATTCCTGTCTGGAGAACGCAACACCGGCACTGGCAGGGAGATTTCAAAAAGTCAAGAGGAGAGGAAGAAGGGGGGAAGGGAGAGAGAGGGGACCGAAGGTGCTTCCTTGTGGGGTTGCACAGGGAGAGTTGCTGTCCTGGGACGACGGGGAGCGCTTGGTTTCTGTCTGAAAGCACTGGGTGGGTTCATCATGTCTGGGAACAGCTCCCCAGCACACTGACGGGATTCCTGGAGACACGGAAAATAGGGAAACGGGGAGAGGAAAACAGGAGCTGGAGATGTGTCGGGTCCACTTTGGAATGGGAATAATAAGGAATTATTTCCCCCCCCCCCTTTTTTTTTTTTTTTAATTAACCAGGGTATGAGAACTGGAGATGCTACACCTGAGTTAATTACCTGCCCTGATGTGTAGTCCAGTTTTTTGGTGTAGTTGTTTTTTTTGTTTTTGTTTTCTATTTTATTTTTGACTTTTAAATCGTGACCAAAAAAAAAAAAATGACAAAACAGGAAAAAAGAGAGGAATTCAAATAATTCTTTGGATATCTTTTGGGGAACATCGTGTTTGCTGCATTTTTTTTTTTTTTTTTTTTTATTTCTCTCCCCATAACCCTTGGAGGAATTCGAGTTCAGACACAGAATCATTTTTCTTTCTTGTAAAGTTTAAAAAAAAAATAAATAAAAAAAAAAAAATAAAATAATCAGAAATCAAATAAAATTGATCCTGGGTGACAGAAAGAGAAGATCCTGAAGATCCTTGGGGTGCTGGTGTATTTTTTTAGGGGTTCCCCTCTCCCCTCTCCTCCTCCTCGGGTTGTCCAACATGTCAGGGGGGCGCGCTGCAGTGGCCTGGCCTGCTATTGGGGCGCGGGTGCCTGCCCCTCCTGCGGGAGGCGCCAGGTGGAGTTTTGAGAGTCCGGTGGGGGTGGACTGTAGCGACCCTGAACCCCGCTGCATCTGGCTGGCTATCCTGCGCAGCGTCAGCAAGGCGAAACACTCCAAAACAGGGGCGCAGGGGACCCTCCCACCACCCCGCAGCCAGGAACTCAAGCAACAGCCGGTAAGAACCTCCTCTTCAGATATTGGGGTGCCTGGTGACTTTTAGGGATGTAACAATTTTTTCTTTTTAAAATCGTGAGGATTTATTTACGTGATGTATTTGTCAATAGAGGTGTGCATTGTGATGCAAGACCACAGCATAGCTCATTGTAGATCACCCAGTGGTTCCTGAATGAAGACTACATGTGTTTTGTAGCTGGTGTGGATATATACTCTCCCTGTCTCATTGCATTTTTGTCCTTTTAACAAAATGCTCCTTCATTAAATCATTATTTGATCTTATTGTGGACCATCGCATGTACCGTGATGCATGTCGTATCGCGACCTTCATGCTGTGCTAGGTATCGTATCGGGGCCTGCATATCGCGATAGGCATTGTATCGGGGCCTGCATATCGTGATAGGCATTGTATCGGGGCCTGCATATCGTGATAGGCATTGTATCGGGGCCTGCATATCGCGATAGGTATCGTATCAGGGCCTGCATATCGTGATAGGCATTGTATCGGGGCCTGCATATCGCGATAGGCATCGTATCGGGGCCTGCATATCGTGATAGGTATCGTGAGATTAGTGTGTCGTTATAAAATGTTCCCATGGTAGATGCACAGCAGAGCGCAATACAGCACAGTGAAAGCGTGGTAAGGCATAGGTAAGCATTGTAAAGCACAGAGAGGTCTGGTAAAGCATAGGGAAGCATTGTAAAGCACAGAGAGGTCTGGTAAGGCATAGGGAAGCATTGTAAAGCACAGAGAGGTCTGGTAAGGCATAGTAAAAAACATGATCAACTACAATACAGTAAATGCATAGTATGTATAGCCATGGAAAAAGCATTTACAGCTTTCATAAAGGAAGCTACATCTGGGCAGTGGTTTCTTGTTTCTTTAGATTTTCAATAAATAGAAAATTAAAATAAATCCTGGTGGGATGAAATTCTGTTGAAGGCAGTGAGTCAATAGAGATTATCCTATGTGTGTGTTTGTGTTCTGTGTGTGTGTGTGTGTGTGTGTGTGTGTGTCTTATTTCTGTGAAAAAAACTAACAAACAAACTTCCTCGTCTGATTTCCCTGAGACCCCAGTGTCACAAGATGATGGTTACAGAAAAAAAAAAAAAAAAAAAAACGTTGAATAGAGTCTTTTCAAGGGAGGTAATTGTTTGTAATTTAATTAAATAGGAAAACAGAATGGGTAAGGGTTAAGGATTCTGAGTTTTGGGTTTATGCTTCTGTCTGAAATGGAACCAAAAGAGCTCCAAAGAGCGAAACTCTCAGTTCTGTTTGTGCAATAAAACGATTTGCAGGCTTGCAGTGAAGTGACCCTTATTAAACTTTCCCCAAGTAAAAGCACAGCAAAGTGCAATAAAGTACATAGTAAAGCACAGGCAAGCATTGTGAAGCACAGAGGTATGGTAAAGCACAGAGAGGTCTGGTAAAGCATAGGGAAGCATTGTAAAGCACAGAGAGGTATGGTAAAGCATAGGGAAGCATTGTAAAGCACAGAGAGGAATGGTAAAGCATAGGGAAGCATTGTAAAGCACAGAGAGGTGTGGTAAAGCATCGGGAAGCATTGTAAAGCACAGAGAGGAATGGTAAAGCATAGGAAAGCATTGTAAAGCACAGAGAGGTATGGTAAAGCATAGGGAAGCATTGTAAAGCACAGAGAGGTATGGTAAAGCATAGGGAAGCATTGTAAAGCACAGAGAGGTATGGTAAAGCATAGGGAAGCATTGTACAGCACAGTGAGGTATGGTAAAGCATAGGGAAGCATTGTAAAGCACAGAGAGGTCTGGTAAAGCATAGGCAAGCATTGTAAAGCACAGATTTTTGTAAAATGGTTTATATTTACTGTAACTGGGTAATTGACAGCATCCCTGTAATTCTAAATGAAAGAATATAAAGCAGTTGTTTTCAATGAGTGGAGCAGAGCAGAGCGCTGTGTTTGTCAGAGTTCTTTATTCAGCATTCTGCGTTCTGCTTCCGGAATGCTGGCTGTAATCCGCTAATTCCAGGGCTCTGTCCTGTTGACATCACTGTGTGGTTTTCCAGTGTTGCTGTTTCTCACTCGTGGCACTGTGGCTTTTTATTTTTATTTTAATTTTCATTTTAAGGGCTAAATATTGTTATAATTATTGTTATTATTCTAAAGGTTTTTTCCAGTGTGATGATCTATTCTATGAAACCATCTAGAAGGGCATTCCTGTGGTGCAAAGTTTTAAACCACCCTTTTTAAATACTTTTTATCTTTCTTTTAAAACCAGTTTTGGGTAATTTAAATCTTAAATCTAAATTAAAGACTATAGTCCTAGGATAACTACTTGAATTGTCAATGTCTTAAAATAGATTCAGTTTGTCTGCAGCGTTGAGTGGAGTTCTCTTTCCTATAGAGCTCTATACAGCTCTGCAGCGTTGAGTGGAGTTCTCTTTCCTATAGACCTCTACAGCTCTGCAGTGTTGAGTGGAGTTCTCTTTCCTATAGAGCTCCATACAGCTCTGCAGTGTTGAGTGGAGTTCTCTTTCCTATAGAGCTCCATACAGCTCTGCAGCGTTGAGTGGAGTTCTCTTTCCTATAGAGCTCTATACAGCTCTGCAGCGTTGAGTGGAGTTCTCTTTCCTATAGACCTCTATACAGCTCTGCAGCGTTGAGTGGAGTTCTCTTTCCTATAGACCTCTACAGCTCTGCAGTGTTGAGTGGAGTTCTCTTTCCTATAGAGCTCCATACAGCTCTGCAGCGTTGAGTGGAGTTCTCTTTCCTATAGAGCTCCATACAGCTCTGCAGCGTTGAGTGGAGTTCTCTTTCCTATAGAGCTCTATACAGCTCTGCAGCGTTGAGTGGAGTTCTCTTTCCTATAGACCTCTACAGCTCTGCAGTGTTGAGTGGAGTTCTCTTTCCTATAGAGCTCTATACAGCTCTGCAGCGTTGAGTGGAGTTCTCTTTCCTATAGAGCTCTATACAGCTCTGCAGCGTTGAGTGGAGTTCACTTTCCTATAGACCTCTATACAGCTTTGCTGTGTTGAGTGGAGTTCTGTTTCCTATAGAGCTCTATACAGCTCTGCAGCGTTGAGTGGAGTTCTCTTTCCTATAGAGCTCTATACAGCTCTGCAGCGTTGAGTGGAGTCCTCTTTCCTAAAGAGCTCTATACAGCTCTGCAGTGTTGTGTTCTCTTTCCTATAGAGCTCTATACAGCTCTGCATTGTTGAGTGGAGTTCTCTTTCCTATAGAGCTCTATACAGCTCTGCAGCGTTGAGTGGAGTTCTCTTTCCTATAGAGCTCTATAGAGCTCTGCAGCGTTGAGTGGAGTCCTCTTTCCTAAAGAGCTCTATACAGCTCTGCAGTGTTGTGTTCTCTTTCCTATAGAGCTCTATACAGCTCTGCATTGTTGAGTGGAGTTCTCTTTCCTATAGAGCTCTATACAGCTCTGCAGCGTTGAGTGGAGTTCTCTTTCCTATAGAGCTCTATAGAGCTCTGCAGCGTTGAGTGGAGTTCTCTTTCCTATAGAGCTGTATACAGCTCTGCAGTGTTGTGTTCTCTTTCCTATAGTACAAGAGAGCTGTGAGTGTCTGTGTTGTGTTCGTTCCTGTGTACAGTACACAGTTTTGTTTATTGCCTTTGCCTACATTATCTCTGCTGCTGCGGGGCTCGGCAGTTCCATTAGGAGTGCATGCATTTTCCATCACTGTGTCAGAGAGGTTTTTCCATCAATCTCCCTGTCTCTGCTGAAACGGTTTAAGTGTGTGTGTGAGACAGATCCTGGGAGGTGAGGAGGGGGCTCTGTCCATGCTGACGGGCTGGGCAGGTGGTGTCTATGTTCCTCATATACCCCCCCCCGGTTCCTATCCCAGTGCACCTGTTCAGCTCTGACTAAACTAGACGGAGGGATCGACTCTCCGTCAGTCACAACAGAGCCATGCCGTTAAATTGAGAGGGGTTGCTTGTTGTAGAAAGCTTCTGTGGAGTACATCTTGGCTAATAAAATTAATAAATATATCAAAATGAAGTAAATCACTATTTTGAGGTATTCTTCTGAAATGACATCATTTGACTTGCGTGGAATTGCTTCACGTGGGTGAATGGAGGGACTGAGCCTGTCAGGGTATCAGTGAGGGGTTTAATTACACACAGAGCGAGACACGGACTCAGGGCTAAGCAGCTTGTAAGAGACATGGGGGAGCGTTCATCGTTCTTCCTCTCTTTCACCCAACCGGGGAGATAGTGGAGATGTTCACACAGACAGTGAGAAGCAGGGTGTGGTTAGGGTCTCTCCAGTGTGTTCTTTTCTCTTCCTCACAGTTCGGTGTGTGCACATCTCCCTCTCCCTCTCCCTCTCCCTCTCCCTCTCCCTCTCCCTCCCCCCCCCCCTCTCTCTCTCTCCTCCCCTCTCTCTCTCTCCCCCCCTCTCTCTCTCCCCCCCTCTCTCTCTCCCCCCCCCCCTCTCTCTCTCTCCCCCCCTCTCTCTCTCTCTCTCTCACTCTCTCTCTCTCTCTCTCTCTCTCTCTCTCTCTCTCTCTCTCTCTCTCTATTACTCTCTTGTGTTTCAAACAGCAGCTCCTTCAGGTCAGGTCTTGTTTAGTTTCGTCATGCCGTGGAAACAAAATTCCAACACCCTCCCTACAAAACTGCTATTTCTACTTTTTCCAGCTCTCTCAGGTGAAGGATCGGGAGGGAGGGAAGGAGGCAGTGTGGCTCTGCTAGTTAGAGCTGAGGGAGGCAGTGAATGCAATGGGATGGATGCAGTAGTATATGCTGTACAAATCCTCTCTTGCTCGCTTGCTCTGGTTTTTCTATTTTTAGCAGTGCTGTATTTTCTGAATGGCCGGTGGAACCCCCCCACCCCCACCCCTGGCTTCAGCACTTCCTCCCTCAAGGTTGCTACTTCCTGTTTTTGTGCAGGCGGGATTGCGAGGTGTCAGCACCGCGCTCTGAGCAGGACAGGAAGTGGGGAGGGGGGCATTTCCTGCTCTGGGATGCTGGCAGCTGCGTGGCCTCCCTGGGACCTGGGGGGTGGGGGTGGGGTCACTCTCTAGGGCGGGAGAACGTGAGGCAGCAGTTGGCTATACTGTACTAATGGTACAGAATGCCATTCCGCTCCTGCTTTTACAATGCTTTATTATTAGTGTTGTAGGGGTGTGTAAAACACAAGACCCTGCAGTGCCTGAGTGTAAGTATGTGTGTGTGTGTGCGTGCTTGTCTGCGTGAGTGTGTGTGTGTGCTTGTCTGCGTGCGTGTGTGTGTGTGTGTGTGTGTGTGTGTGTGTGTGTGTGTGCTTGTCTGAGTGAGAGTGTGTGTGTGTGCTTGTCTGAGTGAGAGTGTGTGTGCTTGCATGTGCTCACCTTCCCAAGAGTTCCAATTGTCCATGGCAGGCAGAATAAAAGGCTTGCAAATATTTATGGATTCACAGTATAGTGATGCGTGTATTAAAATCGCCACCAAAAGACATGACTGCCCGAGTACACAAACAGCAACGTGACTGACTGCCTGAGAAAAGAACAAACACGTTACTGCCCGATCTCGAATCATGCATGACATACAGGCAGATATTTTCAAAGAAGCGTTGTTAGCTTCCTGAGGAATTCTAAGAGAAGCTTTTACAATTTCAGCATTTCTAACAAACGGTACCAACTCGGACAGATCGGAAATGCTGATCAGACCCCCGTATTTTTTCGACCTGCCAAGCAATACCAATGTTTACAAAAAAGGAGCAAAACAGATAATCACGTCTGGAAATGACTGGCTCCTTTAGCTTCATGGCCCCGACTCTCTGGCACTCTCTCCCAGCTTTAGTGTGTGAAGCTCCCACAGTCGCTCGCTTCAAGTCAACTCTCAAGACCCACTTGTTCTTT
Source organism: Acipenser ruthenus (assembly GCF_902713425.1). NCBI lineage: Eukaryota > Metazoa > Chordata > Actinopteri > Acipenseriformes > Acipenseridae > Acipenser > Acipenser ruthenus. The sequence goes on from NC_081216.1 coordinate 3,265,948, forward strand.
CTTGCTTTCAATGCTCTTTAAGCCTGATATCAGTTATTGGCTGTTGTGTAACTTGCTATTTCAGATTTTTCACTGTATCTTTAGGTTATGATTCTGTAAGACACACGCATCCACAATGTTTAGGCCTCACATCCTAGCCTTGTATTTAATGTACTGTGCCTTGTATCTCATTGTATTTCATGTATTGCATTAGGGTTTAATGCATTGTTCCTCAATATCTTGTAAAGCACTTTGTGATGGTGGTCCACTATGAAAGGCGTTGTATAAAATATATATTGATTGATCGATTAACATGTTTACATTGTAATTTTTTCGAAATATTTTTATTTATTATTATTTATTATTATTTATTTCTTAGACGCCCTTATCCAGGGTGACTTACAATTGTTACAAGATATCACATTATTTCACATTATACAGATATCACATTATTTTTTTTGACATACAATTACCCATTTATACAGTTGGGTTTTTACTGGAGCAATCTAGGTAAAGTACCTTGCTCAAGGGTACAGCAGCAGTGTCCCCCACCTGGGATTGAACCCATGACCCTTCAGTCAAGAGTCCAGAGCCCTAACCACTACTCCACACTGCTGACCTAACCAAGCAATAATCACAGGTACAAATACAGAAACATGCTATGTAACTTTTATTTTTTACAAAACAAACGGGGGTCACAAAGTGCTTGAAAAATACAAAAATAACAATTGCTCTGTGAAACGCAACATAGAACTGCGAATGATTAAGCTTGGAAAGGGGTGTAATTGAACTGTCATTGATCATTCATATTCTATAATTACAATTACGCAGGTCTGCCAAGGTTCAATTACAATGACACCGTAATTGCAGTTAATTAGGAATTGCACAATTCCAATTGTAATTGAGCTCAGGTGTGGCGCCCGTCTCCTCGCGAGCGCTGCACAGCCCCTGATACCGTGAAGCCTCTGTGTTTCTCTCCAGACCTCCAGCTGCAACAGCGAGGAATGAAACGGCGCCTTGTCTCCTCACATCACCAGCCCCTGTTGTCTCCTCTTACACAATCACTGCGGTGTGCTGTGGGCAAAGCCGAGCACGAGCCCACGCAAAACATACATGTACAGAAACGCTAAAAGAAACTCAACGAATTCAACACCGATTGTTTAGACTGGAAGTCTTCGAAACGTTCGGCGCAGAGTTTATCAAGCTTCTTTTAGTATTTTTTTTTGTTTAGCTCTATTGAGTGTTCAATCGTTATGGATGATGAAATATTAATAAAGCTTTTTTTTTTTTTTATCAAGTTTTTAGAAAGAAAAGAAAAAACTGAAATTCAATGTCAAACTTTTCAGTTGGAATTATTTCTGTGTCTTAAATAGAAATACTAAAAGAAACATAAATTCAGTGACAAATGTTTTGGCTAGAAGTCGTCTTTCTCGGTGTCTTCAAGTTTTTCTCTTCCTATTTCTAATTTCCCCCCCTCTCTCTCTCTCTGCAGGCGAAGGGGCGGAGAGATGGAGCTCCCTCGTCCAATGAGAATGCACGGCCGGCCTCGGGGGAGGGGCTGCAGTGGCCCGGCCCGCGCTCGCTGGTTTTGCACAAGAACTCCCAGGGATTCGGGTTCACGTTGCGGCACTTCATTGTGTACCCGCCAGAGTCCGCCGTGCGCAGCAGCCCCACGGTGAGAGCTCCTGCACGATACCAAACACACTGCCAGGGACTCCCATTGCACAGCGCTGTGATCCATTCCTGCTTTTACTACGAGTCTCAGCAGACACACCTGAGCTTGCTTACCTAATCAAGCTCATAGTAAAACCTGGCATGGGTAAAACTGCTTTGCAATAGGAGTGTTATTTCCAGCTACTGTACATTATCAAGGGAATTCAGGTGACTGTGTCACATTTATGTTTTTTTTTGTTGGACCTAAAACGAGTTTCCCAGCTCTCGTGCCTGGACTTGCCGCGAGGAGAAGACTGTGCCGAGCAACTCCTCCCTCATTTAAAAAAAACAAAACAACCAAACCCTGTCCCACGCAGAACTGGCCTTCAAACGGGATCCGTCAACATAGTGGTTTCTCTTCCAGATATCTTTATCAGGGATTAAAGGGGCTGGAGAGCTGAGAGTGCAGTGTGTGTAGACTAGCGCTCATTATTATTAAGGTGCTGGTAATGACAGCGCTGGAGAGCTGAGAGTGCAGTGTGTTTAGACTAGTGTTCTATTATTATTAGGTATTGTTTGTCTTTCTGAGCTGTGGTGTGAGGTTGCACTGGCCTTCCCTGATTAAAAAGGCCCCCTGTCTTCACTCTCCCTGCCTCCATCCCTCTATCTCTGCCTGTGACTCTGCAGCAGTGATAGGGGATCAATGGCATGCATTGTATCAGTGTTGGGTTTGTGTGCTGTGTGAGAGAGGGGCAGGGTGGTGCTGATGTACTATGAACAGAGGAGAGAGAGAGAGAGAGAGCTCTGTATAGCCCCCCCCTCCCCTATCTCTCTCTGCCAGCTCTCTTTCTCTCCTTCTAAACCCCCTGGCATTGTCTCCTCTATAAAGAATGAGCCCCCTCAGCTAAGCTAAAGCCTGTCTGCCTGCCTGCTCACCTCACTCACGGTCACAATGTCAAACACACACAGGAGTGCATGGCTATCATTGTGTAGCACTGGGGGGAGGGGGTGTGCGTGCTCCATTTTAAAGTGTTAACAATTCAGGGGTCCCCCCGAGTAAAAGCACGGCCGCGTGGTGTGCAGGGGGAGTCATACAGTCAGGGCAGTGCAGAGTCGTGACCTGGCTGTGTGAAGTCGCAGGTCTTCGCTGGGGATTCCAAAGGGTGCGGCGCATTGGGCCTTGTGCGTCCGTGGGTTAGGGAGACAGACAAAACCGGCACAAAATGTTTCTCCTCATCGCGCTGCAGCGGATCCTACCGGCCAGGCACACAGTGAGTTTAGAGTGGAAGAGGTCAGTCGTGGGATCGCCTCTGTTTCTTGCATCATGTCTGGCTGGAGCACAAACATGTCAAAAAGATGATCATTTATACATTACGGCTCGACGATTAGGGATGGGATTTAAAAACAAATTCTCTCAGAACCTCATTGCTCGTTACCTGCTGATTTTATATCGTTATACTCTGTCTGCAGTGCCACCTGCTGGGGGAGGTGGGTAGGTGCAGGTGTACTGAAATGTTTGCGAGAGACCGTTTTCTCTTATCTGTAAAGTATACATGCCGCTTCTAGGCCCAGCTAACGAGAGCTGTTTTTTTGTGTGTGTTTCAGGATGAAGAGAATGGGAATGGAAAGGGTAAGAATTTTATTTTTCACACGAGCTAGCTGGGACTTTAAGGAAACGTGACGTAAGTGATTTACTCTCAAACTAGCAAAACAGCGCCCCCTAGTGGGCTCCCAGGACAGGGCAGACAGCTTTTCTACACTGGCGTGAAGGTGGAACAGTTTCTGACTGCGTTATTTTACTATTGATTACGTTTTTTGTTTCAGCAATTTTGCTTCTAATTTTTTTTCCTCCTGCCTTTAATTCTACAGTAGCTACAATGAACTGTTTGCATTTGCCTTCAGATGTTTTTTATTATTATTATTATTATTATTATTATTATTATTATTATTATTATTATTATTATTACAGGAATGAAAATAAGACTCCCATTGCATAGCAGTTTAATCCATCCCTGGTTTTACTAGGAGTCTAAAAGATATGCCTGAGCTTGTTATCTGTACACTGGGGCTAATGAAGCTTGTAGTAAATAAAACTTGGAATGGGTGAAACTGCTGTGCAATAGGAGTCTTATTTCCATCCCAATTATTGTTGTTGGTTTTTAATGAACCCCTTATAGTGTTAAGGTATTGCAGACAGTTGCGTCCCTCCCAGCTAGAGAGCTGTAATGCTATAGAACAACACAAGCTTCAGTGCATGTCAATGACAGCGTCTCTCTCTCTCTCTCTCTCTCTCTCTCTCTCTCTCTCTTTCTCTCTCTCATTTGTGAGCGCAGGATACCAGAAGGGTCGGCTGGAGCCAATGGACACAATCTTCGTGAAGAACGTGCGTGAGAGAGGCCCCGCCCACATGGCAGGACTTTGCACGGGTACGAGAGGGGAGGGGGGACTGGGAGGGGAAGAGAGCAGTGTGGCTCTAGTGGTTAGATCTGAGGGACTGGGAGGGAGAGAGGCAGTGTGGCTCTAGTGGTTAGAGCTGAGAGACTGGGAGGGAAGCAGGCAGTGTGGCTCTAGTGGTTAGAGCTGAGAGACTGGGAGGGAAGCAGGCAGTGTGGCTCTAGTGGTTAGAGCTGAGAGACTGGGAGGGAAGAGGGAGGCAGTGTGGCTCTAGTGGTTAGAGCTGAGAGACTGGGAGGGAAGCAGGCAGTGTGGCTCTAGTGGTTAGAGCTGAAGGACTTGGAGGTAGGGAGGGAGGGAGGCAGTGTGGCTGTAGTGGATATAGCTGGTGTTTATAGCTATGTTTTCTCTGAGTGTGAATGCTCTCTCAGTGAGTATGAATGCTCTTTTGTTGTTGTTGTTGGCTCTGTCCGATCATCTCCTCTCCTCTATATCTGAGCTGCACTCACCCCTCTCTCCTCTCCTCTCAGGGGACCGGCTAGTGAAGGTGAATGGAGAGAGTATTCTGGGTAAGACCTACTCCCAGGTCATCGCACTGATCCAGAACAGGTGAGCGCTTCTCTCTGCACCCCCTTTAATACAATACATTACAATACAAACAGGTAAAGCCCTGTGAAACGGTTTTTAAAAAAAACCAATTTTATCCACAAAAAATGTTTTTATTTTATTACAGATACACATTAATAAAATAACTCATATGTATTTATTACTGCACAATGGAAATACAATCTGCATGAAGGATATTAAATCAACAAACACAAAAAATGGCTTATTTCAGAGTGTTGTACTATTCAGGATTAACTCAAAGCAGGTTACTGAAAGAAAATGAGGATATTTTACGCATGTGTTCATAAGGAGCTTCAATCTAGCACAAATATTCAAATTCAGAATTAAACGCAAGCATACAACAGAACGCAACGTTTTTTTTTCGTCACTTGCAATCAGTGAATTCTTTTGGCGGGAAAAAACCCTTCACAGTCAACGGAAACCACAGGGTACATGAAACAAGAAATCATGGTACTGGGTAAGCTGGCATTCTGGCACCCAAGCCCAAACAGCATGCCAATAATATCTACAGAGCCGTCAAAATGATTCTTAACTGCATCTTTCACACTGTCGCTTAGTTTCATGTAGAACACAAAATCACATATTTCTGCTTCGCTCAGCAGTGGCACGTTCACAATACATATTTTTTTTATCTCCAGTGGATTAAACAGTTGGCCAAGAGAATTCAGGAGCAGTTCTTTGCGGCATTGTTTAATTGTTATGCACGGTTTAGGCATTTTAGAAACAAGCGTCTCTTCTCTACCATCACAATTTTAATTGCCAAGCGACTCGCTTCAATCTGTACACCTGCGGAAGTGCTAGTCAGAGCTTCCGTTTCCCTTCAGACCGTGTCTACGGTAACGGCTGAGCCGTGAAAACTACGATTGCAAGTATTTATTTAAAGTGTTTTTTGTATAAACCTCTCAATTTAAAAATGTCATTTTACGTTTTGCTTTTATATTTGTATTTTGTTTTTGATATGTTGCATTTCGTTTTATTTCGTGCTATTTTGTATTTGCGAAAAACACGGGGCCCTACAAAGAGGTGAGTGCCTCTCTTTCTCCCCCTTTAATACAATACACTACACCACACTACACTTCAGTGCAAAAGTGGTTCTCTTTGATCCCCTAAATACTGCAACCCTGCCTCTCTTCCCTCCACAGTGACAGTGTCCTGGAGCTCTCCATCATGCCCAAAGATGAAGATGTTTTACAGCTGGTAAGTGTGAGTATGACCTTAAAGAGCTCTCTCTCTCTCTCTCTCTCTCTCTCTCTCCTCCCTCTCTCCCTCCTCCCTTGCCAGTAAGAGGCAGCTCTCTCTGTCTGCTTTGTTGCTATCGGGGTGTGTGCTGATGGGCTGACGTCACGCCAAATAAAATTGCCAGATACCAACCAACGAACCAACGAGCGAGAAAGATAGACAGTGATTAGAGAGCTAGAGATTGAGTCAGGAAAGTCTGCTCGCTGCTTTACTGCCAAGTTTGAAGTGAGTTTCTCTGTCTTGGCTTGCTGGAGCTGCTGTGATTTCTGGCTGGCTTTCTTTGTTTTTTTCAGTGAAACTTAAACGCTTTGGATTGGATTGGGCGTCAGTTTTTAATTTTAATTTTATTGTTTTAATTGTATTCATAATAATAGTAATAATAATTATAGTAATAATAATAATGATCGGATATACTGGTTTTGAGATTCGAAACCAAGTGCTGTAGCATTGAGAGTGAGAGTGGAGGGGTGTGTGATTGCGCTGACGTTCTGTATGGTGTGATACTGGCTTGTGTGTGGAGCAATGCCTGGGGGTGAAGGTGGAGGAGGGTGTAATGGTGTGCTGGTGTTTTCTATCAGAGAGGGTGATTGTGTAAATTGTGTAGTATTGTTGTGTAAATTGTGTAGTATTGTTGTGCACCAGGGACAATGTGATATTGTTGTGTCTGGAGAGTGACTGTCCTTCTCTACCAGCTCTTAACAGGTCAGTTAAGGAAGTCAAACTGGAAGTGTGTTTTTACTGAGTGTCCCTGTCTGTCTATGTGTCTGCGTCTGTCTCTCTCTCTCTCTCTCTCTCAAATTGTTCTAACTCTTGTTTCCCATCTCCCCCCTCTCAATCTGCTTTTTACCTTCTCTCCCTTTCTCTCTTTCTCCCTCTCCCCCTCTCCCTCTCAATCTGCTTTTTACCTTCTCTCCCTTTCTCTCTTTCTCCCTCTCCCCCTCTCCCTCTCAATCTGCTTTTTACCTTCTCTCCCATTCTCTCTCTCCCTCTCCCCCCTCTCAATCTGCTTTTTTTTACCTTCTCTCCCTTTCTCTCTCTCTCCGCCTGTAGGCATACTCGCAGGATGCCTATCTGAGAGGGAATGACCCATTCCGCGGAGGAGCCCAGAACCTGCCCGACCCACCTCCGCTCTGCTACCCGCGCAAAACCTACCCGGGGGTCCCACCCCAGAACCAGCCTCCGCAGCACCTGGACAACTGGTCCTGCCGCTCGGGCTCCCAGGGGCCCTTGCCCCCCCTGGATAACCGCTCAGGAGGGGAGTCGGGGGGAGTGGGTCACTCCAGCCCGGCCCATAGAACCGAGGAGGTACAGTACGGGATGACCTGCCGAGGTGGAGGGGTTCGGTCTGTCTCCTCCTCCTCCTCCTCTGCGACCAGCCCGCCGCCGCACCAGAACCACAGCACGGGGCGCCCCCTCCCCCACACACAGCCCCCCAGGCAGGGCAGCTCCCCTTGGGCCAGCAGCGAGACCCGCCTCACCTCCCCTCCGCAACCCCAGCCCCAGCCAGCCCCCGCTCGCAGACAGGCCCAACTCTGTCAGCAGGCTCTGTCGGACTGGTATTACAGCCAGCAGGGGCCCCAGAGGCCCCCTGGCCACACTGCCATGCCCCCCCGACATCGCAGCTTTTCTCATGACAGACTCGGGGACCCCCCTCCCCTCAGCCACTTCCGGGGGCCACACAGTGCCTCGCAGGACTTCCTCCTGCACCAACACCACTGGGGCCACCCCTCTGGGGCCCCGAGTGTGACTGGGGACTCCTGCTGGAGCCGTGCAGGCAGGGCGCGCTCGGAGAACCAGCTGGACAGCAGGCGGGAGCTCCACGGCCGCTCGCTGGAGACCCTGGACCGAGCGGCGCTGTCCCCCGGGCTCGAGCGCACGACCTGGCTGCAGCAGCAGTGCCAGCACAGCAGGACCAGCGTGGGAACCAGCACCCCCAGTAACAGGGAGAGAGCCCAGCCCCAGCCCCAGCAGCCAGCTCAGCCGGGGAGCAGGGAGAGGGGGAGGGAGGTGCCCAGGCTGCCTCCCCAGCAGAGCTTCGAGGACCCGTTGGTGGGCTACCGCAGCTATAGCCCCTCCTTCTACCGCAAGACTGACCTGCTCCTCAACGCACACTCCTTCAGGGACCCCTCCTACGCTGGGCCTCGCCTCAACTGGGCGCCCACCCCAAAAACCAGCCCCCCAGGGGACCCCGAAACTGACGCCACCTCCACTCCTCCCCTTCCCCTTCCCCCGGCCCAGGACGGGGTGCGGAGACCGACCAATCATGAGCGAGGTGTGGGAGGGGGCGGGGGAGGGCCGAGGGAGGATATGTCTCAGATACAGCAGCAGCAGGAGGTGGTTTTGAGACAGAAGCCCCCCATGGGCCGACGCACCTCTCATGGATTCAGACACCCCCACTATGCCTTGTCCACGGACCCCCAGGACTCCCCCGCGCAGGTAGGGGCCCCCCTGGGGGACACAGGGCCCCGCAGCGCCAACAGGGGCCTTCCGCCGCTACCCATAGACGATGACTCGCTGGCTTCCATCCCCTTCATAGGTCAGTCTACCGCACTGCTTTTAAAATAATGTTTTTAATTTTATACACAAACAGGAGGAAACCCTCCTTTAAATTCTATCGGCGAGCTTCTTGTTGTGTGAGGTTACTGACATTCACAGATATGTTTAAACATTTGATGAATTTAAAAGGAATCTAGTGGCACTGGTGTGGAATGTTACCCAGTCACGCTGCTTGTAATTACTGAGATCCTTTAATGGGAAACTATAAGAAACATAGTCAGGTAAGCAAACCATTTCTGCTTGTGTCCCTTTCAAGACTTACTATTGTTCAAACGGAACCAGATAGACAGACAATCCTAATGTTAGTTTTCAGTTCTCATAAACATTCCTCAACAGGGATGGAAATAAGACAGCTATTGCACAACATTTTACTATTAGCTTGATTAGCCACAGTGAAAAGGTAACAAGCTCAGGTAGGTGTGTCTTATTAAACTCCTAGTAAAACCAGGAGTAGATCAGACCGCAATACAATGGCAGTCCATATTTCCGTTCCTGCTATAGAATGTAAACTGGTTGAAGCCAGTGACATGCTGTGTGTGTGTGTGTTTCTGTGTGTGTGTCTGTCTGCCTGCCTGCTTGTGTGTGCGAGTGAGTGAGTGTGTGTCTGTCCCTACCTGGCTCTGTGTGTGTGTGTGTGTGGTTGAGTGAGTGTGCTTCTATGTCTGTCTCTGTGTGTCTGCCTGGTGTTGCGTGTGCCTGCCTGCCTGTTTGTGAGTGTGTGTGTGTGTGTGTCTCTGCCTGGCTGTGTGTGTTTGTGTTTGTGTTTGTTTATGTGCAGGTGCGTGTGTGTCTGTGTTTGTCTCCTGTGTGTGTCTGTCTGTGTGTAGGAGGTAGTCCGGGGAAAGCAGATTTCGAAATGCTGCTCTTCTAGTATTGTAATCAATGCCTCTGCCGCCCTGATGTGCTGGGAGGGGAGAGTGCAGGCGTGGGAGTGGCCGGCTCGTCCTGTTTCAGCTTGCCTCTGTGTGTTACTCAGACCTGGGAAGTGCATTGCTGGGAATATGCAGCTCTTCCCCGCCCTTTCCGTCAGCGAGCGAGAGGGGAAAAACACAAGATAAGAGAAGAGACTGTGGGTGTGAGTTTCCCGGGCCCGAGAGCGAATAATATAATCGTCAAAACACTTCTGACAATATTTGTACAATTATTTCTAACTCTGCGTTTTATGGTTTTGTCTGCATTAAAATCATACCCTAAACTTCAAAAAAAAAAAAATAATAATTTTAGTTGAACGGTGATGATAATAGTTTGCGTAGAACAGGTTTATTACGGTATGCGCGCGCGACAGACCTCCTGTACGGTCATCACGTATGCAGTTCTAAATGAGTTTTAATTGGTCATTTACACTGCATTTTACATATAGAATGCATTATCAAGTTGTCGGGTAAAAATTGATATGGTTTCATATCATTGGTGCAAATCATGTGACCAGATGCATTTGCTTCCTGGTTGTGCTCCGCAGGAAACATGAAAGCCTGGAAGCTCTCTCAAAAAAAAAGACTAGTAATAAGTGAGTTTTTGTTGAAAGGGTCTAGCACACAGAGATCCTATCAGAAGCAATAACTTTAGTCCACGATGTCTCCAATGTGTACACAAATATTAGCGGTCACAATTGTGATCAGTGTGATAAAGCCGTGCAAAACTTCTTCCTTAGGTTCACTTGAAGTGAGGTTTTGGATATACTTGATATACCGACGTAAACTGCATGTAGCTGTCATCTCCCAGCCTGAAACAGATGCTGTAAAAAGTGATTGTGACAGCGATGGCTCAGATTTGGATTTTGTGGACAAAATTGCTAATTTGCCAGCAAGTCTCCTTAACCCAAATGCCGGCATATTCTTTTTGGAGGATGCAGTGGACAGAGTCGGAATTAACTGAAGAGCCCGCACTCTCACTGTCGGATGAAGACAATGCTGGAGGTTATCATGTGTACAATACTGTTGCAACAACTAAGAAACCAAAGTCATCCATTGTGCAGTCAGTTGAATCTACTGGGGCAGAACCAAAGACCAGAGCATAATCATCTTCGTCAGCACATGATAGATCTAGCAGTGACCATGAAAACACTAGCATTGCTACAACTCTGATTACAGAAAACATCACAGCCAGCTAAACTTAGACCCACTCATACTAAACCAAAGACCAGAGCATCCACCCGAAGATCAACTTCAGCTGATTCCAATACCATGACAAGGAAAGCGGAAACATCTGGGAAGTCTTGTTAACTCATCCAGTTAGGTCTACATCACAACCAGCTCAAGCAACAACCACACCCCCTTCCACACAAACATGCAAGGACCTAAAGAATGCCAAAAATAAGGACTGTGTCTTCAAGAAATCAAAAAGACCAGCTGCTAGCAATATTTCCGGCACATCTGATATATGAACCAACCCCCGCCGAATGCTTCAAGCAGACCCAATCCTGACCCAGTGGATGTCGTCTTGATGCTTTATCCTCCATCGTTGACAGAAACCACAACAGAAATGTCAAATCTCTACTCGACTCAGACCAATGACAAGCCACTAAACCTCCAAATGGACGAACTCCTAACGTTCTATGGGATTCTTCTTGCGTGTTCCACGAAGGCACATGTTCTGGTCACTGGACAACAATGTTCACAGTGTACAGTAACTGAGGCTATGCATAGGATCCACTTTAACAAAGCAGATCATCTTGTGGATAATACCAAAGCCACTGGCGACCTGTTTTACAAGGCCAGGCCAATCTTCGCAGAACTCAACCTGTCCTACAAGGCCATGTCGTTCAACGGATGGTTATCTGTTGAGGAAAGTATGATCCTGTACTGTGGACGTCACAGGTGGAAACAGTTCATCGGAGGTAAACCAATCCGGTATGGATTTAAACTCCTGGAGTCTTGCCTCTTCAGCTGGGTATCTGTACCACACGCTGGAGCCCACACTCACGTTCCAGAGACTGGATTGGGTCAGGGACCCCGTGTAGTTCTGGGTCTTTATGAACAAGCTGAGGTACCTCAAGGCTGTAAGTTTATGCATGACAACCTCTTCACAAGCTTGTCACTTCTAGAAGAGATGGCAAGGCATGGATATGGAAGCTCTGGGACAATGAGACAAATTAATTTGTATGATGTCCCTTTCAGGTCCTTTTTAAAGGAATTTGAGAAGACACCCAGAGGAACTTCTTAAGTTCTCAATCAAGGAGAGAAACTGCTTGTCAGGTGAAGTGACAACAATGTTGTTACCGTGGCAACAACCCTAGGAGACAAATATTCAGAAGTAATTGTCAAAGGTTGGGAAAAAGGACCATTCGATCGAAGAAGTGTTGGTGGCCCATCTATGCCTGGTCCATCAACAGTGCCCTAGTCAACAGCTGACTGTTTTACAGAGTGATCATAGGTGATGACTATGACATCCTGCACTTCCAACAGACTGTGGCACAGAGTGTACTACATCACTTTGGAACCAAACCAAGGGGACATGGAAGAAGATCAACAGCGGTAATTGAGTATGGCCGATCAACTCGGGTACTCGGTTCTTGAGAGGCCGCATGTTCGATTTGTTGTACAACCTATGCTTGTGAGTAGGCAGTATGCTAAAACCAAAATCTACCACATCGCTAGGACGCCAAATCAAGAGGACACGGGAGACGATCATGTCTGTCAGTAACTGTAATGGACTCTGCTAGCGTCGACAACACCTCTTACCCTCCACTCAGGAAACCTATTCTTCATGTGCCATGTCTGCGATTGGAGTTCCACCTGGGCTTGTGAGAAGCATGACCTACCATTACAAATAATTTGCTTTACACAGTTTCACGTGCACTGACCATGGTGATTGCAAATTGAGAATATTTTGTTGAAACCATATGCTTGAACTGAAACCCTACGTTTGTGTTTGGGCCTTAAAATGGATGATGTTGAGTAGTTTTGTTTGCTAAAAATGTTTGAGAACGTCAATATAAAGAACCTGGTGCACTTACACAATCACAATGTGAGGACTGTATATATGAGAGGTCACATGAAGGGGCATAAGTTGAGAACTTTGATCCATAGAGACAGCTTACCTAATTTTACATTTGTCAACGTTCCTCGAAAACAGTTTGTTCAAAGACATTTTCCTGTTTTGATGTTGACACATTGTTAATGTTTCTGTCTCCCGTTTGCCATAGTGTTGGGTTTATTAAGGAATTCGTTATTTACACCATGGAGATATTTTAAAACTAATTTTAGATTTGTTTGCACTTTACACCTGGAGAGATAACATGACACATGTCACAACTAATGGCATTTAGGTCCTGTAACCTTCATTGAATTTCCAACGACCCCCCCCTCCCCCCAACTGTTGAATAAAGAAATCTGCGCACGCGCAGTATCGGCGCTATGTGTTTTTTTTTCACGGTCTACCAATTTCCCGTGATATCGGTATTCTGCGTTTGGATTGGATCTGTGCCCTTACTTGCTTTTACACTGTACGCAACAGGGGTGGAACTGGAAATGAGACTTCCGTTGCATTGCATGCTGATCCATTCCTGGTTTTGCTATGAGTTTAATAAGACTCATCTGAGCTTGTTACCTATACACTGGGGCTAATCAAGCTTGTAGTAAAACCTGGAATAGGTGAAACTGCTATGCAGCAGGAGTCTTCTTTCTATCCCTGGGGGAGAAGCAACAGAACCCAGAACCACTCAGAAAGATTGCAGGAAACACCACAAAATAAAAAAGCAGTTTTTAAAGGACATTTTGAAATTACTTACTCTTTACATTTTATTTAATTCTCTGCTGGTTGTTCTGTGGTTCTAACGAGGGTGTGTGTGTATGTGTGCGTGCTGGTTGTTGTGTTCTGTGGTTCTAACGAGGGTGTGTGTGTATGTGTGCGTGCTGGTTGTTGTGTTCTGTGGTTCTAACGAGGGTGGGTGGGTGGGTGCGTGCGTGCGTGCTGGTTGTTGTGTTCTGTGGTTCTAACGAGGGTGGGTGGGTGGGTGCGTGCGTGCGTGCTGGTTGTTGTGTTCTGTGGTTCTAACGAGGGTGGGTGGGTGCGTGCGTGCGTGCTGGTTGTTGTGTTCTGTGGTTCTAACGAGGTTGGGTGGGTGCGTGCGTGCGTGCTGGTTGTTGTGTTCTGTGGTTCTAACGAGGGTAGGTGGGGGTGTGTGTGTTTGTGCGTGTGTATACGTGCATGCGTGCGTGCTGCTTGTTCTGTTCTGTGGTTCTAACGAGGGTGTCTCTGTTCCTGTGTCTGTGTTTTTGTCTCAGACGAGCCCACGAGTCCGAGTGCTGACCTGCGAGCCAGACACGTGCCGGCCTCCTCCGTGGTGTCGAGCGCCATTAGCTCCGCCCCCCTGATCACCACGAGCCCCGCCTCCCCCACCTTCACCTTCCCGCTGACCAGGGTCTTCTCGCATGACTGCAGTGAGTCTGCCCTCTCCCTCTCTATACCTCTCTCCATCCTCCACACCTCTCCCTCCCTATACCTCCCTCCAGCCTCCACCTCTCCCTCCCTATACCTCCCTCCAGCCTCCACACCTCTCCCTCTCTATACCTCCCTCCAGCCTCCACACCTCTCCCTCTCTATACCTCCTTCCAGCCTCCACCTCTCCCTCTCTATACCTCCCTCCAGCCTCCACCTCTCCCTCCCTATACCTCCCTCCAGCCTCCACACCTCTCCCTCTCTATACCTCCCTCCAGCCTCCACACCTCTCCCTCTCTATACCTCCCTCCAGCCTCCACACCTCTCCCTCTCTATACCTCCCTCCAGCCTCCACACCTCTCCCTCTCTATACCTCCCTCTACACCTCTCTCTTTCTACACACTTCTTTCCACACCTCTCCCTTTCTACACACTTCTCTTTATTTATAAATCCCTTGCTCTCCGCAGGCAGTATCAAGGCCAGCCGCCGCTCCTCCTATCTGCTTGCTATCACCACGGAGCGCTCCAAGTCATGTGACGAGGGTCTCAACGCCTTCAGGGACGAAGGCCGAGTCTTCTCGTGAGTGACCCTCCCTCCCTGGCTCCCTCCCTCACTACTCATGGTTGCTGTGGTTCTGTGATTTTGAATGCCTGATTTTCTCTCTCTCTCTCTCTCTCTCTCTCTCTAGGAGGCTTCCAAAACGAGTGAAGAGCTTTTTCACAGATGGGGTGAGTTTGATGCAGCTGCTCTTTATTATTGTGCATGATCGCATATATTGTTATTATTAAATTATTAATATAGTCAAACTGCCCTTCTGTGAATCTATATATTAGGGCTGTCAAAAATTGTTTGAACCAACTGCTAGATCACAATGGAGTCTGTTTATTACTCCCCTTACTGCATTTACAATGATCAGTTTCCTTGACTCATAAATTGATGTTTTTCATTGCCGTTAAAATAATAATAATAATTTTAAATTCTCTTTTATTAATAACTTGAAATTGCCTAAATAAAACAACATTCACGAGTAACGGTTATATCCTCCATAATTGTAAATAATATGTAAATAAATGTGATTATTGAAATAAAACAAAGCTATAATGTAATTGGGTCTGATGTTAACGCACTAATGGTGCTGCAGGAAATTAATTATGGTATGCTAAGAGGGACAAGACAGGAATGCGATTAATTTGCGTTAAAAAAAAAAAATTAATCGCATAAGTTAACTGCGATTAATTGACAGCGCATATATATATATATATATATATATATATATATATATATATATATATATATATATATATATATAATCTGCCCCCGGTATTGACCCCGTGCTCTGCTGTGTTTCAGTCTCTGGACAGCCTGGGCGTTGCGCAGGACGTTCGCTCAAAGCGCCACTCCACCTCGGAGCTCAGCAACCTGACCTTCAGTGACGTGCGCAGGGAGGGCTGGCTGCACTACAAGCAGATCCTCACCGAGAAGGGAAAGGTGCTCAGCCAACACCTCCGATATACTGTGAAATACATGCCCAAGAATATCGTTTTTGCATCATTAGGGGTGTGCGTGCAAGGATTCTGTTGTTAGTGGGTGTGTGTACCAATGTGCCTGACCCTACTCTCACTGTCTTTCTCTTTGTGTGTATCTCAAGGTGTGTGTCTGTATCGCAGTGTGTGTAGTAGTAGTGTGCGTCTCGCTCTGTGTATCGCTGTGCCAGCCTTACCCTCCCCACCCCCTCTGTATGTCTACTCTGTGGGCAGCAGGATGCAGTGTGTGTGTGTCTCTGTGTATTGCTGACCCTCTCCCCCTCTGTCTCTGTTTCAGAAGGCGGGCAGCGGGATGCGTCCCTGGAAGCGAGTGTTCTCCGTGCTGCGCTCGCACGCGCTCTTCCTCTACAAGGACAAGCGAGAGGCCGTGCTCTTCAACTCCGCCCACTCCGAGGACGAGCAGCCAATCAGCATCCGCGGCTGCCTGGTGGACATCGCGTACAGCGAGACGAAGCGCAAGCACTCTCTGCGGCTCACCACGCAGGACTTCTGCGAGTACCTGCTGCAGGCCGAGGACCGGGACGACATGCTGGGCTGGATCAAGGGGATCCGCGAGAACAGCAGAACCGGCGGGGAGGTGAGGGGAGGACCGCGGCCTCGTCAAAGCAAACGCAGTGTCAAACGTTTTGACTAGAAGCCTTTCTCAGTGTCTTCAGTACAGTACTGGAAGAAGCGTAATAAATTCAAAGACAAACGTTTTGACTAGAAGCCTTTCTCGGTGTCTTCAATAGAAACACAAAAAGAAAATTAATACATTTTGATAAATTTGATAAATTAGATAAATTAGACAAGAGTTTTGTGTTCTAGTTCAGCAGTACTATGCTAGCCTTTCATCTGACTTGTTGACAATTCTATAACTAGCCATGTATATATATTGATGGTTCCTCATATTAATGTGAGTGTGTTTGTTCTGCAGGATTCTGGTTTCTGCGGTCAGGCGCTCATTAACAAGAAGCTGAACGACTACAAGAAGCAGAGGTACAGCATGATGCATTTCAAAAAATAACGAAGTACTGTTTTCTGAATAGTATGTATAAACATTCACTCATGTTTAGCAGTGCTTTAGAGAAATGACAATAAACCCTCTGCAAAATATTTGCAAAAGGTTTTGTGAACTGCATAGAACAGTACAAATTATCCCTTAAAGAAGTCTCTGTCTTGTAGCAGATGTGCTCAATGTTGGGGTGACCGCTCCCTCTGTCCTGTAACAGATGTGTTGAATGTTGGGGTGACCCTCCCTTCTCTGTCCCAGCCCCACAGGCAGCAAGCCCGACTCCTCTCCTAAAGGGACCCGAATGAAGCCCCCCTTCCTCACGGCAACGGGGGCTCCCCGTTCCCCCAAACATGACTCCGGGAACAAGGGTGAGCAGCATTAATACATCGTATTATTAAAATATAACTTGTTCTTACCAGGACAGAGATGGAAATAAGACTCCTGTGTATAACAGTTTCACCCATTCCAGGGTTTAATACGAGCTGGATTTAGCCACAGTGTATAGGTAACAAGCACAGGTGTGTCTTATTAAATTCATAGTGAAACCAGGAATGTGCAATGGGAGTCTTATTTCCATCCCTGCTATATTAATCTACATCAACAGAGGCATCTTTTTTTTTTTTTTTTATTCCGTGCTGCGCCATGCTGTGACAGCTCCATCATATATGACAAATGAGCCAGTTTTCTGTTTTCCATTTCCACCTCCCCCTCATAATCTAAAGCTGATTAAGCCTCTCGCCCCTTCCCTTCCCCTCCCCTCCCCTCCCCAGAGGACAGCAGCCCCCCCAAGTCTCCATGGGGGATCAACATCATGAAGAAGGTGAAGAAGTCGGGGCCCAAAGTGTTTGGGGTGCGGCTTGAGGACTGCCAGCACGGGGTTAACGAGAAGGTGAGGCTGTGGCGCTGCACGTGTGTGTGTGTAATAGTGTGGACGTGCGATTTGTTCTGACTCTGATCTCTCGGTTCCCTGTGTGTTTGTTCTGACTCTGATCTCTCGGGTCCCTGTGTGTTTGTTCTGACTCTGATCTCTCGGGTCCCTGTGTGTTTGTTCTGACTCTGACCTCTCGGTTCCCTGTGTGTTTGTTTGTGCATGTGATTGTTCTATATTCTGACCTCTCTGTTCCCTGGCCAGTTTGTCCCCCTGATCGTGGAGCTGTGCTGTGGCCTGGTCGAGGAGATGGGTCTGGAGTACACTGGTATTTACCGGGTCCCAGGCAACAACGCTGTGGTATGCAGCCTGCAGGAGCAGCTCAACAAGGGCAGCATTGACATCAACCCTGCCGACGAGGTGAGGTGCACAGCATAGCATAGCATAACACAACACTGTATAGCACAACACAGCACAGCATAATGCTGCATAGCACAACATAGCATAGTACAGCACAGCATAGCACAGCATAGCACACCACTGCATAGCATAGCACAGCCGTACACAGTACAGTATAGCATAGCAGAGCACAGAATAACACTGAACAGTACAGCAGTTACAGCACAGTACCACTCCAATTAAAAGCCCATTAGGCTCGTGAGAGCTTCATTACAGAGACCACTATTATTATTTTTTTTCCTTTCCTAGAAATGGCAGGACCTGAACGTGATCAGCAGTCTGCTCAAGTCTTTCTTCAGAAAGCTTCCAGAGCCCCTCTTTACTGACGGTGAGTCGAATCCACGCTGCACTCACACCAGTACAGGACTGGGAAGCAGCTTGATTCAACAGTTATTTTAACATGCCTCGGGATGTGGGGGGATGTGTCAGACAGACAGACAGTTCCTTTAGTAAGAATGATTTGGAAAGGCTGGACACTAACTTGGACCTTGTCAGTTTAATGCTGATTCACTTTCTATCTGCAGACAAATACAACGATTTCATAGACGCTAACAGAATGGAGGATGCAGGAGAGAGACTGAAAACCATGAAGAAACTGGTGCGTACTGGGAATGGGGCGTAGCCGCGATGAACAATAAATGTACAGTGATTTAAATATGTAGTAGCCTAATTATTACATCACAGTATGTGCTTTTAAAATGATACAGAATAGGACCTAGGACAAATATAGTTGTATTTGATATTTTATTTGTAAACACCAACTATTTCAAAGTTAAATATATATGCTTGAATAAATCAGTGTTGTTTTTAAATATTCAAATATTAATTGCACAGTTGTATTTATTATTTGAAAATATTTTTTAAAAAATTGCAGAAAACAAATACTATTCCCAAATAGTTCATTTATTATAAAAAACTAAAGCCTAATTATTACCCTAAATGTTTAATTATCTACCAAGTCTTGTAATTACCACCTGGTGGTTGAGGATGATTTCTGAGGAGGAAAATGCTCAACATGTTGAATTCAACTTCAAAACAGACCATTAAACCAGCGATTTAAAGATATTTCATTGTTTTCAGGTATTTACCCACTGCAATAAAATATTCAAATATTTCAATTAATTGATCAAATTAAATCTAATTGCAATAGAATAGTTTCCAAAAGATACTTGAGTGGTTAACGAGGACAAGGCTTAACCTGCTTAGACTGCAGGATAATAATTAGGCTGTGGTTTTGTTACAGTTACATATTTATGAAGAGTTTAAAGTATTTCAACTGCTTTAAACATTTAAATATTTTCAAATAATAATTTACTTTCTGGGATATGTATTTAATTCTTTTCAAGTAATAGTTACTTTTCACAAAACGTATTTATAACTATATTTATCCCAGGTCTGGTGGGTAGACAGATCTTTTCATTTTAAGGTGCTGTATCAAGTTTGCTTATCTGGTATCAGCTGACCGATCAGATTTAGCTGCTGCCACACGTATTTTCTTGACACAGGAACAGTGTCAATCTTGTAAAGCGTGTTCGTGAGCTGACTCTGTTACATTCTCTCCCCTCTGCCTCTCTGTCTGTCTTTCAGATCCGAGACCTGCCGGATTATTACTTCCACACACTCAAGTTCCTAGTCGGTCACCTCAAAACAGTGGCTGACCACTCCGATAAAAACAAGGTGAGTGAGCGAGCGACTCTCTGCACAGCAGGTCTCTTTCCGTTGCACAAGAACATTCACATTTTTAGTTGGTGTCACCTCAGTGCTGTTACCGTTGCAGATATGCACACAGTAGCATGTCTCACGTTTCTGTTTCCCTCCCTCTCTAGATGGAGCCTCGTAACCTGGCCCTGGTTTTCGGCCCCACGCTGGTCAGGACGTCGGAGGACAACATGACTGACATGGTGACGCACATGCCAGACCGCTACAAGATTGTGGAGACCTTGATACAGCATGTGCGTGGAGAACTTTTTTTTTTTTTTTTCCTTCACTTGTTTCATCAAGGTCTTTACGTCAAAGTGAAATAGCTGTGCCTGTTTGTGAAATGTCAATTAGTAGCGAAAAAAGCAGTTTACCTGAAACCAGTTTTTTACTTTTGTTTTTCAGCACACCTGGTTTTTCAGTGAGGAGACGGACAAAGATGACAAGGTTAATTGACTGTTTTATTTATTTATTTATTCAATAACACACGACACTAAAATGCTAAAATAAGTTAGACCTGCTGGATTATTCCTATTGGGAGTGTTAAAGAATAGCTGTATGTTTGTGTTGATGCAGACAGACAGACAGACAGACAGACGAACACAGGCACGCACGCACACACACACACACACACACACACACAGATGAACACGCACGCACGCACACACGCACAGACAGACAGATGAACACGCACACACTCTGACTGCCTGTGTGTTTCTCTGTCTCTCAGACTCCAGTAGACAAGGCAGACATGCAGCCAGCGCCGAACATTGACCACCTCCTGCCCAACATCGGGAGGACTGGGGTGCTGGCGGAGGCCTCGGGTAAGGAAGCTGCTTAAACGATACATTTGAAAGCAGAGGAACGCGAGCGAGCCGGACGAGCGCACAGCCGCACTCACAACTTTCCACATGCCTGCAGACTTGCTGATACTGTCGCCATCAGTTCTGCATTCTGACGTTCGTGTGTCAAACTCGGGACATCTCAGTTTGACCTGGAGCACTTGAAGCTTTAAGGGAGGTTTTGAATGTGAGGCAGCATGAGGAGGATTTGTAACTGGACAGGGACAGACGAGCGGGTTCACGACGCGTGTTCCAGGGGTGGGTAGTTCAGTGTTAGTGTCATGGTGCCGTGTGGACGCTGACCTGTGGTGACATTAACACCACTGTCCTCACAGTGAAGCAGATAGAGGGAGGGAGGGCGGCTCTGTAGGGCTGCTGTTACTTCACAGATATCTCAAAGTGAAAATGAAACATGAACTAAACAAGAGAACAGAGAGAGGGGGGGAGGCAGTGAAATAGGAACTTAAGCCAATTTAAGAAAGGGAAGTGTATTAAAAAAAAAAAGAAAAAAAAAATATCAGCAGTTACTTTAACCTTTTAAGGGCAGCAGGCATTGCACTGCAGAATGAGGCAGAGCCTACTGTTAAAATGTGTTTATTAATAATAATAATAATAATAATAATAAAAATAATAATAATAATAATAGTAGTAATAATGATAAATATATACTGTTAGATTTGCTTCTTTCTAGATGTGGCTGTTACTTTATCTTTTAATATACTTGTTTCCCTACTTTCTCTCTTTCTCTCTATTCTGTATTTAACCTTTCTGCTCTCCTTTTCCTAGCTGAGCCAGTGGAACAGCCACTCCGGTATGATGGGATTTCTCTGGACTAGTGTGTGTGTGCTACTAGTGTTCGTGCTGCTTGTGTGTGCGCGTGTGTGAGTGTACAGTATGTGTGCGCCTGTGATCCAGCATTAGAAACTCACACCAGCCCTACTGCTGCGCTCAGTCCTGGGTTTCATAACTCCCCTCAAATGAAGTCTATTGTTTTCATGATCAGGAGGCAGGAGTTTGTGCAATCAGTCATTAAATAATCTCCCCTCGCTTATACAGTACACACAAGGTAACAGTTTTTTATGCTGGTAAGTGCGATCAGTTCAGAATAGATTTACCAGGGGCCTGATTGTTCAAACTCCCGACACCTACCTGGTCCTTTCAGTAATATACCTGAACAAGAGCTCTGGAATCCAGGGCTGGGTGCAACTTCTTACCCTGGTGTCTATTCAGCTGCAGCATTCTGCCATAGACACCGTGGCGCTCCACTTGTTTTTCTTGTCATCCCTACACCAGTTGTGTCTGATCTGAAGATGTGCTCATTCTTTACGATCAGTAATCATCCACGTGTGGCATTTGTGATGTTAGGGAACAGTAAGTGGAGAACTCTGCTTACATGGAATCATAGTGTCCAGGTGTGCGTGTGTGTGTGTGTCTGTGTGTGTGTTGAGCAACAGTTTGGTGCTTCACCCATAACCCCATTGCGTTGCTGTGCCATTGTGTTAGTGTGGATGTGTCTGTGTTAGTGTGGATGTGTGCCTGTATGTGTCGCTGTGTGTATTATGTCTGTGTTAATGTGTAAGTGTGTCTGTGTGTGTATGTCTCTGTGTTTGTGTGTGTGTCTGTGTGTATGTCTCTGTGTGTGTGTATGGCTCTGTGTTTGTGTGTGTGTGTCTGTGTTTCAGTGTGTGGCTCTGTGTTGGTGTGTATGTCTCTGTGTGTGTGTGGCTCTGTGTTTGTGTGTGTGTGTGTGTCTGTGTTTCAGTGTGTGGCTCTGTGTTGGTGTGTATGTCTCTGTGTGTGTGTATGGCTCTGTGTTTGTGTGTGTGTGTGTCTGTGTTTCAGTGTGTGGCTCTGTGTTTGTGTGTATGTCTCTGTGTTTGTGTGTGTGTGTGTATGTCTCTGTGTGTGTGTATGGCTCTGTGTTGGTGTGTCTGTGTTTCAGTGTGTGGCTCTGTGTTGGTGTGTATGTCTCTGTGTGTGTGTGGCTCTGTGTTTGTGTGTGTGTATGTGTCTGTGTTTCAGTGTGTGGCTCTGTGTTGGTGTGTATGTCTCTGTGTGTGTGTATGGCTCTGTGTTGGTGTGTCTGTGTTTCAGTGTGTGGCTCTGTGTTGGTGTGTATGTCTCTGTGTGTGTGTGGCTCTGTGTTTGTGTGTGTGTGTGTCTGTGTTTCAGTGTGTGGCTCTGTGTTGGTGTGTATGTCTCTGTGTTTGTTTGTGTGTGTCTGTGTGTATGTCTCTGTGTGTGTGTATGGCTCTGTGTTTGTGTGTGTGTATGTGTCTGTGTGTATGGCTCTGTGTTTGTGTGTGTGTATGTGTCTGTGTTTCAGTGTGTGGCTCTGTGTTGGTGTGTATGTCTCTGTGTGTGTGTATGGCTCTGTGTTTGTGTGTGTGTGTGTGTCTGTGTTTCAGTGTGTGGCTCTGTGTTGGTGTGTATGTCTCTGTATGCGTGTATGTGTCTGTGATGTGCAAGTGTTAAACCAGCCCCCGCCCCACACACTCCCTGCTGTTTTCCGCTCTCATCCCATGGCTTCCACTCGCTGGTGTGCCGTGGTGTGAATCCCGCTTCATTCCCTCCGCAGCTCAGAATTAACTGTGGGGCAGCGCTGGAACAAGGGGTGTGCAACAGGGAGGGAGTGGGAGTGGGAGTGGGAGAATGCAGTGGCCTCAGACATCTCGGTATAAATGTCCTGGCTGGCCAATCATAGCGGTTCTCAAACTTTTTCTTCTTAATTTACATTGACTTGCACAGCAGTTTGATCCATTCCTGGTTTAGTAAGACACACCCAAGCTTGTTACCTATATACACTGGGGCTAATCAAGCTTGTATTAAAACCTGGAATGGGTGAAGCAGCTATACAATAGGAGTCTTATTTCAATCCCTGTGCCATGAACGACACTTATATGCAACCCTTATAAAATATAATCTAGAAATGCATCTAGAGGTTTTTCACATTTAAGAATGGAAACAAAAAAAGTCAGCTTGTCACCCGCAGTTTGAGAACCCTGCTGTAGGACATCCTGGGCCTGGGTTCGAATGAAAGAACTGACAGTGATTTGTATGTTGCACACCCCCCCTCCCTGCCCCCCCCCCACACATCCGCTCCGCAATTACTAATGTGCCAGCCCGCCCCTCTAACAAACGATCTCCCACTGTCTCCTACAGATTCAACCAACAGCGACTCAGCTAAATCCAAGGTAGGAGAAACATCACCAGCATTCATTCTTGATAGATTTCAGATATGTATTGTATTCATTTTTGTTATTATTTATAATAAGTGTACGTGTGTCTTGTGACAGAATCCTCTTGCCACACCTGAAGTGCTCACAAGGAGAAACCTTGATTTTATATATATAAATATAAATACACAGCTGACCCTGTCTTCTAGATCAGCTGAACCTATTACCTTATTCATCTGATACGAGACAGGGTCAGCTGTATGTTTGACCTTTATTCAAACATCTGACGCCTTGTCTCTCTCTGTCCCTTTGTGTCTGTCCCTCTGTCCGTGCGTCTCAGGGCTCGTGGGGGTCGAAGCGGGAGCTGTACTCCAAGGAGCTCCTGGCCCTGTCCATCCTGTCGGCCGTGACCCGCAAGCGCAAGAAGCGCCGCAATGCCAGAGTCCGGGGCAACAGCACCGACGAGGACTCCGAGCACGAGCCAATCAAAACCAGCCACCGCGGGGGGCGGGGCCTGGAGGAGGAGGAGGAGGAGGAGGAAGGAGCGGGAGCCAGGGGGGATGAGGAAGAGAGGGAGGGGGCGGGAGAGAGAGAGGAGGAGGAGGAGGAGGAGGAGACTGGAGGAGAGAAGCAGCGAGATGATCCCAGGAGCCAGGAGGTCGAAGAGGAGCAGTGCAGAGCCCCAGAGGAGCCGAAGGAGAGGCCCCCCCCGGATGCTCGCTCCATCGTGTCGGGGTACTCCACACTGTCCACGCTGGGGGGGCGTGGGGGGGAGGAGGCGGATGACGAGCGCAGCGAGCTGGTGAGCGAGAGCGGGGGGGGTCTGCCGGAGACCGACACGGAGAGTGGCTTTGCCTCGCACCCGCAGACCCAGGAGAGACCCCCCAAGCAGGACCGCCGGAGGAGAGGCCAGGAGCAGGAGAAGCTCTCCCAGCAGCTCTCCCAGCAGCTCAGCAAGCTGCCCGCCCCCGCCCCCCCCCGCAGCTTCCTGTACTCGCACTGCAGACCGGGAGCCACAGGGGGGGAGGTGGGCCCCCGCTCAGACACCCCCTCCTCCCTCTCATCCAGCACCTCCACCTCCAGCACAGCTCCCCGGCTGCACAGCCGGCCCTCCTTCAACTCCCGCAGGCTGATCCAGTGCGACACGCTGGCCCGCAAGAAGCTGCGCGGGGGGGAGAAGAGGCTTCCGCGGCCCCCGGGTTTGGAGAAAGACGCAGGGGGTTGTTTGCGGTCCTCGCTGGGGGAGGAGGAGGCAGGAGTCGCCGTGGACACTGCAGACAGTGCCGACAGCAGCAGGGTCTCTGTTCCCAGGGCGGTGTGCAGCAACCAGGAGAGCCTGAGGCTGGGCGGGGAGCCGTGCAGGGTGAACGAAGCCGCCTCCTTCTCCCCAGCCTCAGCAGGGAAGCCCCTCCCCAGACCTCGCTCCTCCGCAGACGACATGTTCGGCGTGGGCCTGCGCAAGCCCCACTCCCCCGAGACGCGCCGCAAGAAGAAGGCATGGCGCCGGCACACGGTCGTGGTGAACATCAGCGGCATGTCCGACCCCCAGAGCGGCAAGAGACTGTCTGACTCCTGCAGCGAGGGTCGGCCGCGCTCCGGGAGCTATGGCAGCCGCCCTCAGGACAGCAAACCTGCCCGCTCCAGCGCTGTGGATCTGCCACCCCCCTATCCCCACCCCCCCGGCAGCGCCCCGAGCTCTGCGCCTCAGCACACAGCAGCCTCCCGCTTCCACCTGTATCTCTAGGGGTGGCAGGGCAGGGTCAGGGCAGTGATGTCAGCCCTGGTCTTTACAGGAGCCCTCTGCTCAAACCGCTTGCATCTCCGTCATTCCCCCAGTCCACTGCCCTTCATCAAAGTATCTTAGACAGACCTCCCGTTTTTTATTTCGCTGTGCACTTTTTCAGAAATACTGAAAACAGTGAATTAGTGAAGGGGCCCTTTATACAGGAAAAACAAGACTTGTACAATTCAGTGTCAACACGGACTACCAGTGACTTATCGAGGGAGCACTATATTCATTTTAATTTTTTTTTTTTTTTTTATATAAATAATACAAGCCAAGGAACAGAACTAATCAGGATTACATTTTAATAAGAAATGTGAGTTTTTTTTCTAAAGATTATTTTACAGTACGCCATTCTCAGACGCTTGTTTAACCTGTCACCGGTCCCGATAGAAGCAGGAGTTCTGCAATCATGAAATAATGCCAGCTCTGTTTCTGCAGGGGAGCCTCAGGCTGTACTGAAGGGCAGCAGTGTTACACAGGCAGTGCCACTCCTGCAGTCACACAGCACACCACACTGCAGACAGGGATCGGATCAGTGCTGCAGATACTGTCAGTGTTACAGGGATAGCATCCTCAGTCCAGGTGTTGGTTTCAGCTGTGTCCTATATAGTGCAGGCTTAAAGATTGCTATTTTTTGATAATGAGTTTATTGTTGATTTTGTACCACCAGCCTCCAATCCACTATTCAAAAGGAAAACAATACTGAAGTCTGGATCTCTACAGTATCCCTTCGATCGACAATACATAACTATATATCTATATGTCGATATCCATCTGTATATATATATATATATATATATATATATATATATATATATATATATATATATATAATATAATCTTTATGTCTGTATGTCTTTAGGACCTGGCTGAATCAACTGTTGTGTTAAAGAGTTTTACAATGGAGGGCAGTGCTGTGTGGGGTAATAGCAGTATTATGCGATCAGTGTGGCTGTGTTTCAGGCAGTGGTACAGGACAGTGAGGCTCCTCCCATTCCTCCACTCTGGGTGCTTTTCCTCCCTCCCAGCCCTGTCTCCACAGCCCAGCGGGGAGTTTGCAGGCTCCTGGCTCCCTGTGCTAAGTTGAGGGACCATGCAGTGCGTGTGTGTGTGTGTGTGTGTGTGTGTGTGTGTGTGTGTGTTCATGTGTAAGAGTTTTTTGTAACATGTGTATAAAGCCTTGCTAAGTTAACCTCTGTGTGTGTGTGTGTGTGTGTGTGTATGTATGTGTATATATATATATATATATTACACACACACAATGTATAATATTGTATTTTCATTGTTTACAATTGTGCATTCCATGCTCTCCCTTTCTTTACAATGTTACTTGAAATGTTATCCCTTATGTTTATAGCCATTTTTTAATTGTTATATATATATATATATGTATATATATATATATATATATATATATGTATGTATATATATATATATATATATATATATATATATATATATATATATATATATATATATATATAATTTTTTTTTTTGTAAGAAACAAAAAAGTACTTTTAATTGTAAAATAGATGTTTCAGGTATTTGGTGTATTTGTTTTAAAGAGGCAGTTCCTTCCAGTGCTGGCCACGTCGCTTGCACCCCTCTTACCTTTCACAAGGTGGCACAGGAGACAGGGGCTTCAGTTCACATTCAGAAGTACCTGACAAAACCTAGTGTGGGCAAAACCATGCATAGAACACACACTGGAGCACTGACTGTGGACGAGTCCAGTATCTATGATCTCACACGCTCCCTGCCCTGCATGAACGAATGCGTGCATGCGCCCGATCCCGCTGCCCCTCGCTGTCAAAGAGATCGGAGGAGTCTTGGCATGCAAAGCTCTATATAATAATGTCTGTATTAGTACTGGGACTCCTTTGCTGAAAAGACTAAAGTATTTTGTACTGGCGACGGCCAAACACTTCACACGCTCTCGCTTGTTTAGTCTTGCCATTGACTCTTAAGTTAAAGATTTTCAATTCAAAACTGATCACACACACACAAAATAAAACCGATCACCACCCATTTTAAGGTTGAGCTAAAAATACTATTTTTCAATATTTTCTGCATTGTGAAGACAGTCCTTATGATAGATGCCTCTCACTCAAACACACACAGTGAGCATTTGGCCATTTTTTTTAACTGCAGGCCCTGAAGTTCCTAACAGACTTTTAAGATGGAAGGGGCTGTCTCTTTAACTCAAGGGGGGGGGGGGGGGCACACCTCTCTTCCTGATCTGTGGCAGTGTCCTCCAGCCCCGCCTGCTGGCTGTTTGTGATAGTGCTCCCTGTGAGAGGCCCCTGTCCATACTGTCAGTATCGCTGTCCAGTGTCACCTCTGTTCATTACTGCCGAGGGGAGTTCTGTGTTATGAGGATTTGTCTGAGGTTTGACAGTACTAGAAGTTCTGCCTTTTTAAATAAAAATAAATCTGTCAGACTATAATGTAAAAGAAGTGTACAAGCCGTAGCCACCGCTGTTCTATTGACACACTGATCACTGTACTACGCAAAGCGACCGCAACAACACACTGCCATCGAAAAACAAAGACAAGAAACAACAGAGAGAGAGAAAGAGAGAGAGAAAGAGAGAAAAAGGGGTCTACTACTTACTTCTCTCCTTCCTTCCTTTGGGGACTTCATCCAAGAGGCGCAATGATCGGACCTTTGTCTGGGAGTGCTTCAGTCTACAATGTTACCTAAATGAAGATATACATCCACGCCTCCACCCCGCACCCCTTACCCTTCTGCGGGACCACCTTTCAGTGAACTTGGGAATCTTTTAAAACCGAAAGTCCAAATACATTTTCATCATAAAAAGTGAATGTGACTTTAATCTATGCAACTAATCCAAGTGTTTCCGTGAGAGGTGCAGGACTTGAATGTGGTGCGCCGGCACGCTCCAGTATTGAAAGTGCATGTGTGTGTGTCAGGACCGCGGGACCCCAGATCAGTACAGACCCTGTCCTGCCATTCACACAGCTGGGAGAATGACTGCCCTTTCAAGGACTTTGCTGCAGTGCATGGAATATACAACACAACCTTTTTGGAAAATGGGAGATTTCCAAGTTGTATTCCTGGGATACAGATTTACTGGAAACAGTTTACTTTGTGCTATCCAACATGATATTTTGTCAGCATTACCTTTCATTACAATTGGGTCCAGTTTGATGTGTCCTTAAAGACTTTATTCCTAAAATATTTATTCCTAAAGTTTTTTTTTTTTCTTTTCTTTGTGCTTCAGCATTTTTTAACATTCTTCTATAAGGTTCTCATTTAACGTTGTTCAAGAACAAATGAAAAAAGAATGATCATCATTATTATTGGTCATAATAATAATAGTAGTAGTAGTGCAGTGATTCCCTGATTCGCTCCCTGTCTTGGAGCTGTCGAGTAGTAGTCAAGGCTGTGTTCAGAAGCTCTTCATATTTGAGAGCGGGTTGTGTTGGTGTTTCAGTAGAAGTGTGGTCCTTGTGTTATGATTGGGGTGGGGGGGAAGGATTAGACTGTCGGACTGCATGCTTGAGTTCAACCA
Source organism: Acipenser ruthenus (assembly GCF_902713425.1). Classification (NCBI taxonomy): domain Eukaryota; kingdom Metazoa; phylum Chordata; class Actinopteri; order Acipenseriformes; family Acipenseridae; genus Acipenser; species Acipenser ruthenus. The sequence goes on from NC_081216.1 coordinate 3,294,678, forward strand.
AACCAGACAAGCCCCGCCCCAACAGCATGCCCCAGTTTCCACAATTCTAAATCTTAACCTCTCTTTAAAAATGACCAAAGCACACATTTATCTACAAAAACTGCTTAACGCTTTCATTTTCTAGGAACCTTAGGTATTGCAGTTCTCCTATCAGTTGCTAAATTTGTTTTAAAGCCATATTTTTGAATGATACTATACACAGGGGTTAGATGCCAGTAGTTACAAGTGCCAATCTGAGGAAAACTACGGTCTTCCTAAACTAACGGCTAGTGCCAGCCAGGTTCATGGGGTTCAACATTTCTGAATATGGAAGACAGCGCTTATTTTATCCAGTGTATCCCAACTACTACAAAACACTGCACATAAACTCGTGCATACTGTCCAGCAGTTGGCTTCATACGTCTGTATACAACTCGTCCAGCTTGAAGAGGTGAATGAACCCGCCCTGGAGGTGCGGCTGGGTGATTGGTTTGGTCTGAGAACGCGGGGTTTGTTCTCTACAGCTGAGTGATATATTACCGTCTGCCCTGTACAATCTACCCTGACAGCCGGTTAAAAAAAAATAGAACAAATTAAAATGTCAAAAATGAAGTCCTGGGTGCCCAAACGGGTTCCGGTGTGCTCTCCCAGGCCAGCTCCCGATTATAAACATGACCTGTGTGAAGGGTGACCCACTTCACGGAATAATGCCGTCACTGGTGAATTACAATGTGTTTGACCAGGTGCAGGGTTGTGCAGGAGGGGCTATTGCTCAGCTTTGGGAGAACAAGCTTATTTGTAATTTTTCACAGAATAATTCATTGTGTTTTTTTTTTTTTGTTTGTTTGTTTTTTTTCTATGGCGTGGAAACAACATGATACCAAACCAAAACTATAACCAATCAAAATGGAATAAAAAGCAGGGTATTGTCCGTGGGCAACGACCCATCTTGGTTATATTTTAGACAGGCAGCACCATGCATAGAGGTGTCTTACCCCTGACTGACTCACTATGTGTGTCACGGTTTGTCTGTGTTTTTAGCAGCGTGGGTAGAAACACGGGCGAGGTCACCTTGACTGTTATATTCTTTTTGCAAAAATAATTTCATTTCTTCCTTTTCATTTTTTTTTAAATTTTATTATTGTCATTATTCCTATTATTTTATATTGCTGTTATTTTTTTAAAGCTCTCCTGGAAGTGCCTCATTTGGGTGGCGTGTCGATCGTCTCGTTGCTGCAGACACAGCGCATTAAAGATACAGTACGCAATTCAGAAACAATACAACAAACAAACCCGCTTTTAAAAAAATATATAGTTTCCAAGGTTACAAAATACAATAAGAAAATAAAACAAAAACACGCACTTACCTCTCTCCAAATGCTTAACAAAAAGCACATTCGTAAAAAGACAACTATGCAGTTTCCTTATCCATTCTAAAAAAAAAAAAAAGAGAACTTAATATGCTGCTATAGAAAGTGTTTTTTTTTTTTCAATATTTTTTTCTTAAAGAAATGATGTGTCCTTGTTTGCAGGAAAGTTACAGACACTGGCTGGGTGAAACGTTAGGAAATTGCTACTGTGTCGTTCATTTAGTTTGGCTTTGATTTACAGTGTTGTTTACAGCTGTCTCAACACCTAGTATCTGCTGACTCTCGAGCTTCCAGAAAGATTAAGTAAACCAGACCATTCCAGTGGGGCCTTGGACAAAACTGTCAAACGCAAACATGCATACAAATATATATATGCATATATATATATATATTTACACACATTAAAAAATACTGTATATGCATATGCATTTAAATAGATGTATGCAAATATTTGCTGTAAAGTTTATTTTTTCTTGTTTTGTACATACTGTCTTTAAATGTGTAACATATTATATTAAAAAAAATATTATTATGAACTTTGTTTTAGAAATGTTGCTAATATGAAATGGTGTAACTTTGCTAAACCAGCCTGCATGAAACAAGTCCCTTTAATATGTCCATGGTTCAGTGCTTTAAAAACAATGCAACCTGCAACAAAAATGTTATATATATATATAAATAAAAATGTGTTGGAAATAAATGGAATTCTAAAAAAAGTGGGGTTTTTTTGTCTTTATCATTTGAATTGCAGAACGCTAGTCAGCACTACCAGAAGAATAAAATTTTTAAGATCTAGAAATTACAATAACGCTCTGACAAGGATTCTCAGCAAACTATAAACCAAGTAAAAAACAAATGAATAGGAGTGGATCTCATTATTGGAGAAACAGAAGAACTCTGGACCACTGGCTAAACCCTTGAAAGCACCGGTAGCTGATGGCTGTTGCACTAGGCAAGGTTTCAAGCAACCTCTTGCTGCACAATCTTTAATTGCGCTACTTGGCGAAAGCAATTTTGTGTGGTGCTGTACCCTTAGAGACTAGTCAATGTGAAGAGAAATGTTAGTAGAATTTAACTGCACAAGGTTTCATACAGGGGGAGCAGTTAGAATTATAACAACTGAAGGGGTAGAAGAAAGGATTTTAAAAGCTATTGGAACAACTTTCCCATCTGTAACAATGAAGTTTAGATACCTTGGTTCTAAATTACAGACCCTTCTATTTCTCATCAATAGCAAGATGACTGAGGAGGAATGTTTTCTGTGTTACGAGGTGGCATGTAATCCAGTGTTCTGATTGGTGGAGGGGGAGGTGCAGGGCAGCGCTAACCGAAGAACCAGCAAATGAGCCAATGGGCATGCATGGTGGAGAAGGGCGGCTGACAAAGTTTGAGGTCAAAGGGTAGAGTTCAGGGGTTCGTGACCGCTGATGTTTTTGTTGTTTCTTCCTGTTTCAGAGTAACAACTCGAGACTCATCCGTAAGAGAGCTGTACTTTATTAGTCACACAAACACAGCACTTATTTACAAAAAAAAAAACAAAAGAAAAACAGCAGTCTCTTAATTCAGAATTTTCTCACAAACACATTTCTCACAGAATATCATCATGGCATCCAGACTCATCAGTTATAGCTTTTTATTATTATTATTATTATTATTTTTTTTAAATATATCACTCTACTCTACAAATGGAAGCATCACTCTTTAGAAAAACAACACCGTCATTGGTTTCTGAAAATGTCTGGTTTTGAAACTGTCAGATTTATTGTTATAATATTTTTCCACGTTTCTTTATTGTATTAATTAATTACAGACCACAGTAAAACTCATGCCTGAGCGACTAACACACAGTATAAACTAAAAAATTAAAAGGGTTATTTTTCTACAGTTTTTTTTTTTTTTAAATCAGTTGAGTCACTTTATTTTTAAACATATAGACAACATTGCAGACTGCAGCGTGCAATTGAGAATATACATGCAGAAGATGGGACTTTCTCCTTTTTGTAAAAAAACAAACAAAACAAACTCATTTTATATGGAAAAGGGTAAATGTTTATATACAGATTGTTGATGCCATGAGTTTAACATCCACACATTCATGTAGACAGCCTTTAAATTAATAAAAAGCAAAAAAAAAAACAACTTTTTTTTACAGAAAAAAAACATGTCAGAGGTTAAAATAATGTATCAAATAAGACTTCTGATAAATATTCAGTAATATAAAAATTACATTTCAGTCTATTTTTTAGAAATGTTTAGAATTGTTCTTGGTGGAGATTTTTTTTTTTTTTTTTTTTGGGGGGGGGGGGGGGAGAAAATATGCCACTTTCAGTAAAGCAAGTCAAGTTAATAAAAATACAAAATGGGACGCAAAAGATCACCCAGAACTATTCCAATCATCACAAATAGGTACGAAGATTTTAGAAATCGCTGAACACCCTCCCCCCCCCCCCCCCCCCCCAATTAAAACTGACCCCAGGGTTTACAAGGAAAGTTTTACAAGTTTTCAACAATGTTAGAACGAGGTTATAAAGCGTTATGAAAGATGTGTTTCAGTTCACCCAGTTCTGAGTCAATGCATAGAATCTCCCATCACAGGGCTGGCAATAAGACTCCTATTGCATAGCAGCTTCACCCATTCCAGGTTTTACTACAAGCCTGACTCACCACAGTGTATAGGTAACAAGCTCAACTATGTTTTATTAAACTCACAGTAAAACCAGGAATAGACACTATGCAACGAGAGTCTTGTTTCCATGCCTGCATCATTTAAAACAGTTCACAATCTGCTCAGAAAGACTATATGTGCTTCAGGTAGAAAACTCATTTCCAAGATTTGCAATGGAAGGAATGCTTCTAGGTAATTCTCACACTGACGGACACAAACGTTTGTTTGCTTTGTCGACATGCTAGCAATTCTACACTTTGACCATTGGGCACGACCGCCCATATTATCTTCTTGTTTGTATTCATAAAAACAAGACTCCTGATACGTAGCAGTTTCACCCATTCCAGGTTTTACTATGAGCTTGACTAGCCACAGTGTGACTTATTAAACTCAGAGTAAAACCAGGAATGGAGCAAACTGCTATGCAATGGGAGTCTTATTTCCATCCCTGAAAATGCACAGTACACGAATAACAAAACTAGCTCACCCTGGTAGTGCTCTTCATCAATTCTGGTTACTGTACAAAGAACAAGCTGCTCTTGAGTCCCTCCTGTTACAAATAACAGTGATGTTAGGCTACAGTGAAAAGGAAAAAGTCCAGGACTAGAACTGAAGTGATTACACTTAGCCTTTATACAAAATATCATCATCATATTAGCATCCTGACTCGCACTTAAAAAATGGTGCATTTTTTCTTTTGCTGTATTTTCGGCCACAGTAACAGCATTGTCTGCAAGGTTATATTATAATAAACAGAAAAAAACCCATCATGTACCACTATATAAATATTTAAAGAAACCAGGTAAACAGTCCATGGAAGGGCGCTATTGTAATTCCTCTAACTGTGCTTATTTCAAACCCTGACAGGCTACTGTAAGACTAAAAAGGCTGATTTGAAGTACACAAGCTTAAAAAAAAATCATATAATCTAAAATGAATATTATTAACTTTATATATATATTATATATAGTGATATGTACATATATATTTGAACTAAATATAAAAATGTTAATACTCACTAAAAATATGAAGATTGATTGCAATTTAAATTATCTGCTAAAATGGTCAATATTTGTCAAATAAAATCTGTACAAATAAGGCTTAATTATACAAATAACGATAGAGATGAGAAGAGTATTTGTTTAAAATTGTACATTATATAATATTTAATCTATATATCACACTTTTCTTAACACTATATAGTAATTCAATACATAAACATAAAGATATCCTTTTTTTCTTAAAATGTATTTAAATATTTTTGTGCTTAAATGCAGGAGGGATGACTGTTCTGTTTTTTTACTGCGAGGCTCACCACAGTGTATTCCTGCGTTTCCATATGTAACTCTTTTTAGGCAGGTACGAATTATCGATAACTAACCAGGTGTCTTCTTAAAGCTCTCATGCAAAGCTTCTCAAAACTGAACTGTACAAGTAGCACATTGTAACGTGCTGTATCAGGTCCCTTCACTAAGTCACTGTTCTCAGTAGTACACAGTTTTTGTGTTTGTTTTGTGATACATAAGGTATACATAGTTTGTGCTCAGTTGTTTTATACAATGCCTGATCAAAAGTTAACATGTTTGGCCTTGTTTTGTGTTGTGATTTTTTTTAATATATTCTGGTGTGTACATATAGATATATAAATATCAATAACTTTTTTGTTGGCTTTTAAAAAAAAAAGTTTCAATAAGTAAAACGTTCCATAATCTTCCCACATCAGAAACTCAGAGGCCAGTGACATGGCAATGCACTCTCTCCTAGCATCGCTACCTGATGTACTGCTAGCAGACTGAACTGCACAGCAGGTTTCCTAAATAATACCCAGTCAGGGATGAACCTGGATAAAGTAGCACACTGCTAGGGAAATAACAAAATACTGATTGTCTTAACATGTCAGTATATATATATATATATATATATATATATATATATATAATCTTTAATTGAAATTATTAGAATTTTTACAAATAATGTTACTTTGTATCCCTAGGGTGTCACGATACACGAATCTCCCGATAAGATACCTTCCACGATACGATACCTACCGCGATATGATATGCATCGCGATACGATATGCATTCCGACACAATACCTATCACGATGCGATGTGTGTCACGATACGATATGCATCACGATACGATACCTACCACAATATGATATACATCACGATACGATATACATCACGATACGAAATACATCACGATCCGATACGTATCATGATACGCTGTGCATCACGATACAATATCTATCATGATACGGTATGCATCACGATACAATATCTATCACGATACAATATCTATCACGATACGGTATGCATCACGATACACTATGCATCACAATACGATACCGATCATGATACGCTATGCATCACGATACAATACCTAGCACCGTGCGATATGCATCACAATACGATGCGATATGCATCCCGGTACGATACGATATGCATCACAATACGATGCGATATGCATCGCGATACATGCGATGGTCCTGATGGGCCGCTTGTATAAAGCACAATATGATTGGTCATTTAAGGCCGGAACCATTTTGTTAAAAAAATGAATATGACAGGGAAAGTGTGTGCTCATGCCAGCTATAATAAGTACATTTATTCTTCATTCACGGACCACTTGGTGAACTACAATGAGCTACAATGTTGTGCTTTTGTTCTTGTATGACGATACAAACTTCTATTAAGGTACAATATGCCATGTAAAGAAAGGATCCCGATTCAGCCACAATTCACCGATTCGTTACTGTTCTGCTATGCTCTACAAAATAGTAAGCTACAGTTTACATTGTATAATTTATTCTGTGCTTTTAGATATTTAAGATATTTTATTTTAAAAAAGCAAACAAAATATTTTTAAAAAACTCCTCGTCCTCCACTATCTGTTCTTCCTTCACACATTTTAATCTTCACCATGTTATTAAAACATTGATTGTACTCTGTGTGAAGAATGCTTTACCATCACCGTGTGAAGAATGCTTCACCATCACCGTGTGAAGAATGCTTCACCATCACCATGTGAAGAATGCTTCACCATCACCGTGTGAAGAACGCATTACCATCACCGTGAGAAGAATGCATTACCATCACTGTGTGAAGAATGCTTCACCATCACCGTGTGAAGAATGCTTCACCATCACTGTGTGAAGAATGCATTACCATCACCGTGTGAAGAATGCATTACCATCACCGTGAGAAGAATGCATTACCATCACCGTGTGAAGAATGCATTACCATCACTGTGTGAAGAATGCTTCACCATCACCGTGTGAAGAATGCATTACCATCACCGTGTGAAGAATGCTTCACCATCGCCGTGTGAAGAATGCATTACCATCACCGTGTGAAGAATGCTTCACCATCACCGTGTGAAGAATGCATTACCATCACCGTGAGAAGAATGCATTACCATCACTGTGTGAAGAATGCTTCACCATCACTGTGTGAAGAATGCATTACCATCACCGTGTGAAGAATGCTTCACCATCGCCGTGTGAAGAATGCATTACCATCACCGTGTGAAGAATGCTTCACCATCACTGTGTGAAGAATGCTTCACCATCACTGTGTGAAGAATGCTTCACCATCACCGTGTGAAGAATGCTTCACCATCACCGTGTGAAGAATGCTTCACCATCGCCGTGTGAAGAATGCATTACCATCACCGTGTGAAGAATGCTTCACCATCACCGTGTGAAGAATGCTTCACCATCGCCGTGTGAAGAATGCATTACCATCACCGTGTGAAGAATGCATTACCATCACCGTGTGAAGAATGCTTCACCATCGCCGTGTGAAGAATGCATTACCATCACCGTGTGAAGAATGCTTCACCATCACCGTGTGAAGAATGCTTCACCATCGCCGTGTGAAGAATGCATTACCATCACCGTGTGAAGAATGCATTACCATCACCGTGTGAAGAATGCTTCACCATCGCCGTGTGAAGAATGCATTACCATCACCGTGTGAAGAATGCTTCACCATCGCCGTGTGAAGAATGCATTACCATCGCCGTGTGAAGAATGCATTACCATCACCGTGTGAAGAATGCTTCACCATCACCGTGTGATTAATAAACAGTATCGAATGTTCAAATCTATTAATTATAACTTCTGATATGAAAATACACAAACAGTCTTAGCTTCCTCTACTTTGATCTTGCTACTGCAGCAATATGTGGTTGTAAATATATTCTGTCAGCAGTATCATTATTATTATTATTATTGTTAATAATAATAATAAATAGTTTAACAATTACCTATGGTTAAAATACTCCATATTTCACTGGTTAGTTTTGAAAGCGTTAGTGTTTTGCATCCTTATTAACGCTTTCCTGCACGGCGACCAGTTATATGGGGACAGATACATACTGTATATGGGGCATATGGAAGACGCAAATCATCGCAGCACTTTTCAATGAAAAAAAATATTTATTATGTGTCTAAATCCATTTTTTTCAGCTATTTTCAACATATCATGTATGGCGAGAATCCGTTGTTCCGACTCTGCCAGCAGGTTACATTAATGTATGTATTAATTTATTTTACAGCGCGTATTACTATCTCTGCATTGTCATATACAGGCTACAGTTCCCAGTACGCCACTCCAAACGTTTAAAAACGCCGGCAATTTTGGCCGTTTACCAGGAAACACGTCGAAGAACGTTTCACTTTTAAATATCGGTATACTGTATTCATTTTTACATTTTATTTTGAACATGATATATTTTTGTGCAAACAACTCAACGTTTTCTTATTTTTTTTGCGTTTACACCAGCGTGACAATTGAAACAAAAAATTTGATAGCAAGCGTGTTTTTAGACAAAAATATACCAGTCTACTTCAATTCAACTTCTACTAACAAACGCTGCACACGACAACAATAATAATAATACACATCAATAACTGACCTGTCCTTCTCCGAGGTGTGATACGATTCCAGAGATTTAACATCGACGTTGATTGGATTTTGTTGACCTGCTAGGAATCACCTGGGCGATTCAGTGTGTGCCCAAGTTCACGCCCCCGGTTCTCGATCTCCTCATATTATTATACACGTAACAGTGTATAAGCCACCGGCTGCGGTCTTTTGGGGATTTCTTATTACCAGTACAAATTATATTGCCGGTAAGAAAGTCTCTCCAGAAAGACTTACGTTGCACATACGTTTAGACACATTTTACTGGACGAACTGAACAATAATTAATCACAATGCTTTCAAGACCTCAAAGGTCTCTTCTTCAGGTGAAAGTAGAAAAGAGAGATTGATGTTTGTATTCAAAGGCGGCATCAGAATTTTAACAAAAAAAAAAAAAAATCTTAAATTAAATTCTTAATTACATTTGGGTTATTTTTGTTAAAGTTGTGATGCCACCTTAAATAATAAATAAAAAATACACCGCTAGGATTTCACTTCTTACTTTTACGTTTGGCTCTATACTGCTCTCTAGTGGACGATATTGCAAAGCGCAAAGTGAGGTGGAAATGGCGTCAGGGTTAGCTGTTCTTTTTAAATGATTCTTATAACAAAAAATGTGTTGCAGTGTAAGATAAAAGCTGTTTTGGTTTTTTTTTTACCAAAGGTCAGAATGACTTGAACCATATACAATATTCTATAAATCATTGAACCTTTGTGTATACTGGATAACAATCTAGCAGTCCGGTAACCAGTACAGCACATTGCATACGTGTCTTCAGAATAGCTGCTGCTTCTACTGCTGGGTTAAGGAAAGCGTCCCTCAGATCTGCGGAGTCTGGTTTGCTCGCTTTCTCACTTGCTGGGCAGTTTGTCGAATTGTTATTGCCTCTTCATTTTTTTCTGTGGTTGTTTCCTTGCGTGGCCGTGTCACTGCGTGGCTCCGTGGTTGTTTGTATTTCCCTCTCTCGCTTGTGTTTGTCGCGTGGCCGTGTCAATGCGTGGCTCCGTGGCTGACCGGCTTGGGCAGGGCCTTGCTGGCCCCCCTCTCCTTGAAGCTGTTGAGTGCAGGGTACTTGAGTCCGAGCGAGGACAGCGAGAGGGAGAGGGAGGAGAGGGGTCCCGTCGGGGGAGGGGCAGCGGGGGGAGAGGAGGCTGCTGGCCGACCGTTGGGCAGGGGGAGCGGGGTGGGGGAGAGGGAAGCACGGGGGGAGGAGGAGGGGGGGGAGGCATGGGGCTCCTTTACCAGCCGCTGTCTGAAGCTGGAGGAGAGCAGTGCTTCAGCAGAGAGGCTGGAGAGCAGAGCCCTGGCCTGGCTCGAGGAGGGGGGGTGACGGGAGGAGGGGAGAGAAGAGGAGGAGCTGCGGTCCTGGGGGTATTTCTTCAACCCTGGCGCGAACACGCCACTGCCGTCGCAGAAACTCACGGACTTGGCAGACGGGGGCTGCTGAGGCTCCGCGGACGCTTTGCTGAATCCAAGGGCCTGGAGGCGGGAGGAGAGCATAGAAGAAGAGGAGGAGGAGGAGGAGGAGGAGGAGAGCGGAACAGGAGGAAGGATGGCGAACACAAAAAAGAGAAAAAAAGTAGTCTTGTTGCCAGAGGCCACATCACCTCCAACACACCCCTCCACAAAACCCACCTCCCGACATAGAGGCAGCAGCTGCAGGCAGAGAGACTGTGGGGAGTGGGTGGCAGGGCTCACACTGCAGGCAGAGAGACTGTGGGGAGTGGGTGGCAGGGCTCACACTGCAGGCAGGCAGGCAGGCTTTTTGATTTTTTTTTGTTAGCAGGAAATACAAGGAGAGCAGTTCTTTCAGCGCCACGCACACACGGCTCAGCGCAGTTCAGAAGTCACTCACTGCACCCCAAAAGCGAGAGAGCGGGAGAGAGCGAGGGTGAGAGACACAGAGTAAAGTGCATCGGCGAGGTGCAGAACCAGGCAGGGGTGAGGGGAGTGAGTGGAGAGAAAAGAAGGAAACAGTGAGGAAATAAAAAAAAAGAAACACAGGGTTAATTAATTAAGGTGGGACTCTGCAAGCGTGCACACTACTTGTCTGGTTCACCTTACAACAGCAACAACCAAGTAAATACATGACACACACACAGACAGACAGACAGACAGACAGACAGAAGAACGGGAGACAATCTGGCTTCTTTTATCCAAGTCCTCTTGTATAATAGCAAGGCAGTGCTGCAACTTTTGTATTCATTTTTTTTGTCAAAGAAGTTTCCATCCTCTAGTCTTTTGCACTGCACTTAAAAAGGCTGACATTAACGTTGTAAAATTCCTGTAATTCAAAGCAGCAGCATGTAATGGGTCACTGCAGTTACAGTACTGGCATTGCGGTACTTTAAATAGACATGCTTAACTGATGCACACTCAATAAGAAAGCTGCTAAAAGATTACAGTCGAGTTGGAAGAATTGCAGTGCTACCATTCCCCACAAGAGGGTGCTGTTGTAATACCATGCTAAATTCAAATACAACTCAGTAGAGAACTAAACTCTCTCCCGTTTCAGAGACACACAAAATACATTAAGCAGAGCAGCAGATAAAGACTCCCATTGCACAGCAGTTCAAACCAGTCCAGGTTTTACTACAATGATATGCATATGTTAGTAATGCTAACCAAGAGCTGGAAATCCATTCCCTGACCTGGATGAGCTCTAGTGTCGATGGGTTTGGTCACATTGTGTCAGACTTTCTCAGTGTTTTGTGGCATCCAGCTCAGGGCAGTAATCTCACAGTGCTCTGGAATGGGGTCTCTGCTGCTGCGCTGTGCAGACACACTGTGGGCACTCGGGCTGGGGTGCAAGGGGCCCCGGGTTAGGGTTAGTCTGTGTTGCTGATGCTTGGCAGGGCCTTCCTGACTCTGATGTTGTGTGTTTCACACCCTCCCTGATGTCAAAGGGACATTTTTTTTATTATATCTTTTCATTGTGGTGCTGAGTTCAGATTGTGATTTTTCCCACCCGAAATAAAAACAGACATACACACATACAGACACACTCACGCAAACACACACGCATACAGACATGCACTCACACACGCACACACATACATACAGACACACACTCACACGCATGCGAACACACACACTCACACTCACACGCACACGCAGACACACTCACACACGCATACAGACACACACACATACAGACACTCATACATGCATACAGACACACACATACAGACACAAACACACACACATACAAATATACACGATTTTTTTAAATGATAAATTATTAAGTTACAAATTGTTTATAAGGTTTTTCTGTGTTTGCCTTTAATTTGCAGTAAAGATTTTAATGTGCTCAAATATCCCCCCCCCCACCGCGCCCGCCCCCCAAGTTTTAACCCCTGTCCTCTTTCACCCCAGTCATGAAAGCCCGGCTCCTGCAATGTTAGTTCAGAGGAATGCAGAATCACTGTGCTGCACGAATGCAGGGTGTGGCCACCAGGGGTAAGTGCTCAATCTCAAAGTGAATGACAACCATTTTATAAAAAATAACAATAGTTCTATAGAAAAAAAAAAACTGATACACAATGTTACTATATATATATATATATATATATATATATATATATATATATATATACACACATACATATAAACTTAGATATTTATCACTTAATATGTATATTTCTGGAGATTTCTTTAAAAAAAAAAATTCAATGAAATCTAAATCGTAGGTCAAATCAGAAGACAACGGCAAAGCAACAACTGAGATACAATTTTGATTTGATTTGATCCAGTCCTGCAGATACTGCACGCCCACAGCACTCACAAGCAGTTGTGACTGGTGAATGCCCAAGTTCAGAATGACAGGGCGCATAGCTGATTATACAATACTCTGGGAACCAGCTCACCAGTACAACCCAAACCGATGGAGTGTCCCCCGAAAACGTTACACCAGTATGTACACGGGCAGGAAGAAGACTCCCCTTCACCCCAAACAAAGCATCTGTGTGATCCTGGGCTGTCAGTTCAGCTGAGAGGGGTTCAACTGCACAGCTAGGAATAGCACTGTGTGCAAAAGTAACAAATTGTATCTTGTAACTGTGGCTTGGTTTGTAATCAGTTACACACAGTACAGCTGACCCTGTCTCTTAACGTAACCTCGTTCTGAAGTCCTCCTGCACACACATACAGTATTTTTTAATATATATATATATATAAATAAAATCTCAAACATGTTACTTTATATCATGATGTGATAAATAAATAAAACTAATTAATTTACTTAGCCGATATACAGTATATATTTTTAATTATCTCAGAACCTGTGTATATATAAAATTTATGATTTTTGGGGGGAATGTATACAAAAGGTTTAAATGATGTAAAAAATAGGATATATATATATATATATATATATATATATATATATATATATATATATATATAAAGATCAGCTTCAGGAAAAAAAAATCACCAACAACCAAAAAAAACAATCCTTCATCCTGAAGATTTCGATTGTGAGATCTAATTAACAACGCGTTTATTTTGCTGTTAAGGCGATGCTTAAACAGAATGAAAATAACTTGTCCCTGTCCGAGCGACGCGCCTGTCCGGTTTGAGAGATGCCCCCGTGTAGCAGCCCGGCTCTGTGAGAGCGGACAGGTCTGTGTGTGCTGGCCTGCGTTGTGCTCCCTGTACTCTCTCTGGTTTCCCTCCCCTTGTCTCTGCGTGTTTCATTCTGTGAGAGCTCGCTGCCTCGCTTCTGCCTCCCTGCCTGCGGCTCCCTCCTGCCTGCATGCCTCTCCTGCTCTGCACAGCCTGTTCCTTCACACAATATGAATCACAGACGGTCATGACGCCAGCTCGGACCACATTCCAGTACATCTTATTAAGCGTGCCTGGTGCACAGCAATCCAGATTCTTCATGGATAACGCTGATAATTATGAATCGTGTAGCTTTTCTTTTTAACTAAAGCATTAGTGATAAGCTAATATGTACTGTTGTCTCTTGTCGCGTAAGAGTGTCTCAAGACAACTGCACACATTGACTGATATAAGAGACAGTGTCAGCTGGACACATAAACTGATATGAGACCGGGTCAGCTGGACATACTCATATAAGAGACAGGGTCAGCTGGACACATTGACTGATATAAGAGACAGGGTCAGCTGGACACATAAACTGATATGAGACCGGGTCAGCTGGACATACTCATATAAGAGACAGGGTCAGCTGGACACATTGACTGATATAAGAGACAGGGTCAGCTGGACACATAAAGTGATATGAGACCGGGTCAGCTGGACACATTGATATAAGAGACAGGGTCAGCTAGACACATTGACTGATATAAGAGACAGGGTCAGCTGGATACATAAACTGATATGAGACCGGGTCAGCTGGACATACTCATATAAGAGACAGGGTCAGCTGGACACATTGACTGATATAAGAGACAGGGTCAGCTGGACATACTCATATAAGAGACAGGGTCAGCTGGACACATTGACTGATATAAGAAACAGGGTCAGCTGGACACATAAACTGATATGAGACCGGGTCAGCTGGACATACTCATATAAGAGACAGGGTCAGCTGGACACATTGACTGATATAAGAGACAGGGTCAGCTGGACACATAAACTGATATGAGACCGGGTCAGCTGGACACATTGATATAAGAGACAGGGTCAGCTAGACACATTGACTGACATAAGAGACAGGGTCAGCTGGACATATTAACTATGTTTTAATTGCGTTAACACAGAGCTGCATTTTGGAAGTAGCGCAAATAATGAATCATTAAATAATAGGAATTATTCAAGCAGGTGAAGCTCGGAAATGTCTGTGTATACAACTACACCTGAACACAGGTGTGCAAGAATCACCTTGAATGATCGCGGGGCACAGTGCTGGGTTAATAGACTGACTGGGGGCGGGTGTCTGGGGGTCAGGGAAAGCCTTGGGGGGATGGGGGATAGGTGTCTATGACAGTTAATGGGGGAGTAAGAGTAAACGGTCACTAATTACCTTGACCTGTGGCCTAAGGAGAGTGGACACCCACTCTAGGTACTGCGATAGATGATCAGAATGATAAACCAGTCATAATCGACAGGCATTCTCATAGGGGTGAGCTGAAACTCACACTGCCTTTGAGATGTACATTTATCGGCAGGTATTAAATGAATCCATTCACTATAACGTGTTGAATCCAAAACAAGAAAAGCTGTCCTTCCCTCACCTTTACAATCGAGTTTGGACGTGAATTTTCCTCTCACCTGGGGATCAGACATTTTTACTGCCATTTCGAAAACATTCATTATCGGTATGGATTGAATGGATTTATTTAATACCTGCCGATAAATACTTCTTATACCCCTTTCACACTGGCATGATCTACACGGCATGATCTACACGGTGCCATGCGGGTCAGGTATGCGGGTCAGGTATGTGATTTTCATGCTGCTTGGCTTGACATGGGTGACAGACTCAAGTGCACAACGCGCGTATCAGTGCCCCGGAAGCAGCTTGTTACTGACGCTTCCAGCTTCTGTGGATTGAACCGTCAGCCCAAATGTTGATTAGAGCAAATGTTTCTACATTCCTGCTGCAGTCTGGCTCATGCTGTGTCTCAATCCATAGAAATATGGCTCAAAAGAATCAACAGACACGTTCCTTGCGGAAGTGAAACTTTCACCGCAGGCGTGGCTGTTTGTTATTGCGTCAGCTCACGAAAGTCCGTGAAGCATTTTGTCTCGCTCAACCCGGGTCACAGCATGTCGACCCACATCCTGAGGTGGGGTCGCTGGGACCCGGGTATGTGATTTCACACTACGCGGGATTGTGACCCGGTTAGCTAGGTAGGATTGCCAGTGTGAAAGGAGCTTTAAAGGCAGTATGAGTGTGTATCAGCTCACCCCTACATTCTCCACATGTTGTTAATAAGATTGTCAGAATTTCTGAAAAGCTCTTTGTTATAGCTATGTGCTCTCGTTTTTATTTATTTTTTCCTGCATTTCGGCACCCAGGGTCGGTTCATTTTAGTGCTTTTTTTTGTTCCTCATATTTCATCCTGTGTTGTGTTTTGACCCCTGGTAGCCCATATGAAAAAAAAATAAAATAACTGCAGGTAAAAACACAGCGATGAGGGGAGGGAGGCTGGAGGCAAAGCATGGTTAAACTGCAGTCATGCTGGAGCGCTTTCATTTTTAACTGCAGCTATTTTTCATATGGGCATTTGAAAAAGTCACCTTTTCCCTCTTCCAGACCCCCCCTGCCCCCACCCCCAACTCTGCATTTAAGACTTTTTAGCAAAGCTGAACCATTCACATTTTCTGTTTGAAGTGCAATAAATTCCCCCTGCTTTCGGAGGTCTAACTTTACCCTAGAAAAGTTTACCGTAGTAAATTTGCACAGTATGTTTTCAGTTTTCCTGCCATGCTTTTCCCATGGTTATACTGGGCATTAACCATAGCTCACCCTGGTTTGCCATGTTTATTAATATGCTTTACTATACCTCAATATTCTTTACCATGCTTGCCTATGCTTGACCATGCTTTCACTGTACTCTATTGCACTGTGCTGTGCTTTTCCTGTGGGAAACTTTTACAAGGGTAGATAGAAGGTAAATAAATAAAACACAATACTGCTGTTGATGTGCGTTTCCAAGATTTATGGTGTTCCGTTTCAGATTGCTAATTGTTGTCAAAAGTTTACATACCCTCTATTTGCAACAATGTCATTTCCCAATGTATCAAGTGTTTTAAATATTGTTTGATACACTACACTTACACGGCAATGATAGCTCTGTGAGTGTGTTGAACACTCATTCGTCTTAGTGGTAGTTCGAAATCTGGTGACTTAACTGAGTTAAGGCAAAGAGTCCCAAAATTTATGAATTAACTCCATTGACTTGCATAGTGCTGGAGTCATAAATATTTGTATAGTGTATTAAACAATATTTATAACACTTAATACATTGGTAAATAACAGTCACCCCACATGCTTAATTTCCATTTAGCATGCTTGCCTGGGCTGTACCATGCCATCACTGTGCACTGACTGTGCTGTACCATGCTTCCACTGGTTTTCCCTGCTCAGTAGCTATCATATTGCAGGTATATTGAGGTCCACTGTCATAAGGAAGAGGAGACGGATCAGCCCACATGAGAAACAACTACAGTGTACCCAGCGCCAGTGCAGCTGCAGCCTGCCTGCACTGAGAATACAGCAAAATATAGCAAAATAAACACACAACATACCGCACACAAACAAAAACCATATTCACCTTGCAGTAATAATTAAAACAAATGTAGAATGGAGGTGGGGGTGCAGGGGGAGGAGGGGGGGGTTGTTTTCAAAATCCAGTTAGTCCAACTTTCACTGCAAGCGAAAAAATTCAAATAAAAATCTTAATTTTGTCGCCGACTGCAGTGGGTCCAGTCCAGCGTCCTGTGATTTGTTGTCTGTTGGTTTTATTGTTAACTAGCAGAGTCGCACCGTCAGCGCAGCAGGGGCGAGGGCTGGGAGGGTTCTCTTTTTTGGGGCAACCCCCCATTTGGATCCCAACTCTTCTCTTTCCTCTTCAATAACATATTTTGCTTGTAGACCCTCCCCCCCCCCCCCCCCCCCATCGCGTCAGTTGGTACGATGCAGCGGTTAGCTTGGGGTGTCGGCTCAGCGCTGGCATATTGCAGAGATCTCCTTGTAAACGAGAGGCATTGGTTGTAGGTTTTTGCTCCAGGTTAATGACAGCTTAACATTCTTGAACAAGCTTTCCATGCTGTCGGTCTAGTTTACACACAAATGTCACTTAGTCAGGTCACATTGTCCATGACTGCCGGCTCTCCATTTTATATATAGCGGGTATATCATGTGTTTTGTTATATCTGATGCAGATCGGTTTTACTTATTGTTACTGTACTTTCATCTTTTCTATACAACTGAAAAGCAATCTGATCCACACTAACAGTCACTCCTTATAATATTTGTGTATTTGACTGTTCGCCCGTGTATTTCTCCTCCTTTGAGTCTTCACTTCACACAGTGCACTGCATTATCCTATAACAGGACACTTTGGTATTGCGAATATTCATTTTCAACCACGCTGCTAACCAGACTCGCATCCAAACTTAGAAAAAAAAAAAAAAGGATAAATATAATTGAAATTAAAATCCATTTGCAGGAATTATTTAAAGAGCAGTATCGTTTGTAAACCGAACTTCTGATTAAACTAACAACTGAAACGTGACTTCAATTCTTATCTTAAGAATCTAATACCAGGAAATATAACCATTATTATTATTATTGTTATTATTATTATTACTATAACTATTATTATTATTATTATTATTATTATTATTATTATTATTATTATTATTATTATAATAATTATTATTATAATTATTATTATTATTAGTAGTAGTAGTAAGTATCTTGCACATACCGGTATCTCAACAAGGACTGCATTGTAAAAACAGAATTAAATTACCCCCCCCACCCCCCTCCCTTCAAAGCACGACCTAACACTGTCATATATATATACATTTTTGTTTTGTTTTCATAATTTTCTTAAGAGTCACCATGAAACATTCTCACCATAAATCTTGGAAACTGTACCAGCAGAGTTCTGATTATTATTATTTTTAATGACATCATTATATGTAGATGACATCATTACATGTGCTGTAAAAGCTATGACCTCAGAAAGCAAGTGTTTTAAGTGTTCAGTGGCTGCCTCTGATCAAGTTGAAAGTGTATTTTATTCTCGTGCACTCTTTGCTGTGTCACACAAGGAGTGCAAGAAAAAGGACACTCTCAACTTGATTAGAGGGAGACACCCAACACATTATAACATATTAAAGTCATTACATCTAAATATAAAAACAAACCAAAAGCTGATATTAACGCACTGTTTATGTAGAACCTGTTGTGGCTTAAAACGTTTTCGAACGCTTTATCATTGACACTGTTACAATGGGGACGTGGCTTATAAAGGCATTTAATAAACAGTGAAACAGTCTAGGGACCCAGGGGCTATAACCATCCTCTGCTGAATGCACCACTATTGCTAAGCAAGCATCTCCTCAGCACAGGCCAAATCAACACTAAGCACCAAAGACTGCCATTGACCAGAAGAGTGATACTGGTTTGGCATATATATATATATATATATATATATATATATATATATATATATATATATAGATATATATATATATATATATATATATATATATATATACAGACGTGCTCAAATTTGTTGGTACCCTTACAGCTCATTGAAATAATGCTTCATTCCTCCTGAAAAGTGATGAAATTAAAAGCTATTTTATCATGTATACTTGCATGCCTTTGGTATGTCATAGAATAAAGCAAAGAAGCTGTGAAAAGAGATGAATTATTGCTTATTCTACAAAGATATTCTAAAATGACCTGGACACATTTGTTGATACCCCTTAGAAAAGATAATACATAATTGGATTATAGTGATATTTCAAACTAATTAGTTTCTTTAATTAGTATCACACATGTCTCCAATCTTGTTATCCGTCATTCAGCCTATTTAAATAGAGAAAAGTAGTCACTGTGCTGTTTGGTATCATTGTGTGCACCACACTGAACATGGACCAGAGAAAGCAAAGGAGAGAGTTGTCTGAAGAGATCAGAAAGAAAATAATAGACAAGCATGATAAAGGTAAAGGCTACAAGACCATCTCCAAGCAGCTTGATGTTCCTGTGACAACAGTTGCAAATATTATTAAGAAGTTTAAGGTCCATGGAACTGTAGCCAACCTCCCTGGGCGCGGCCGCAAGAGGAAAATCGACCCCAGATTGAACAGAAGGATAGTGCGAATGGTAGAAAAAGAACTAAGGATAACTGCCAAAGAGATACAAGCTGAACTCCAAGGTGAAGGTACGTCAGTTTCTGTTCGCACCATCCGTCACTTTTTGAGCGAAAGTGGGCTCCATGGAAGAAGGACCCAGGAGGACTCCACTTTTGAAAGAAAAACATAAAAAAGCCAGACTGGAATTTGCTAAAATGCATATTGACAAGCCACAATCCTTCTGGGAGAATGTCCTTTGGACAGATGAGTCAAAACTGGAGCTTTTTGCAAGTCACATCAGCTCTATGTTCACAAAAGAAAAAATGAAGCTTTCAAAGAAAAGAACACCATACCTACAGTGAAAGATGGAGGAGGCTCGGTTATGTTTTGGGGCTGCTTTGCTGCGCCTGGCACAGGGTGCCTTGAATCTGTGCAGGGCACAATGAAATCTCAAGCATTCTGGAGC
Source organism: Acipenser ruthenus (assembly GCF_902713425.1). Taxonomy (NCBI): domain Eukaryota; kingdom Metazoa; phylum Chordata; class Actinopteri; order Acipenseriformes; family Acipenseridae; genus Acipenser; species Acipenser ruthenus. The sequence goes on from NC_081216.1 coordinate 3,314,874, forward strand.
GAAACGTACTGCCCAGTGTCAGAAAGCTCTGTCTCAGTCGCAGGTCATGGGTCCTCCAACAGGATAATGACCCAAAACACACAGCTAAAAGCACCCAAGAATGGATAAGAACAAAACATTGGACTATTCTGAAGTGGCCTTCTATGAGTCCTGATCTGAATCCTATCAAACATCTATGGAAAGAGCTGAAACTTGCAGTCTGGAGAAGGCACCCATCAAACCTGAGACAGTTGGAGCAGTTTGCTCAGGAAGAGTGGGCCAAACTACCTGTTAACAGGTGCAGAAGTCTCATTGAGAGCTACAGAAAACGTTTGATTGCAGTGATTGCCTCTAAAGGTTATGCAACAAAATATTAGGTTAGCGGTCCCATCATTTTTGTCCATGCCATTTTCATTTGTTTTCTTATTTACAATATTATGTTGAATAAAAAATGCCAATTACTTTTGTCAGTTTCAAGTTATTTCAGAGAAAATTATGCATTCTTCATTTTTTGTGGAGGGGTACCAACAAATTTGAGCACGTCTGTATATATATATATATATATATATATATATATATATATATATATATATATATATATATATATATAAAAACTTTTTTTTTTTTTTTTTTTTTTTTTTGCATTTCTGGATTTTAAACAAAGCTCTTAATAACATTAGACTGTAAAATAAAAGGCCAAGATGGTTTGTTAAAAATAATAATAATAAAAACAAATATTTTGTGCAAAAAAAAAAACAACTAATACCAAGTGCTGTGATCTAATATAATGTCCAACGTGTAAACAAACAAACATTAGCTTATATTGTAACACAAACAACCCCACCTCACTTGCAAAAACAAGGGGGTGGTTATTCACAGCTCCCCTCTCCCCTCTCCCCTTTCCCCTCTCTGCTCCTCAGAAGTGGAATACCTGCTGCTGGCCCTGCAGTCTCCCGCACTCCTCTCGAGTCCTGCTCTGCTTACTCTTCTCAGGGCTGCTCTGCTGAATGTGCTTCAGTCTGGAGGCTGCTGAGTGGAGCCCCCTAGTGGTGGAGGGGGACCCACTGCTGGTCTAGAGAGGGGAGAAGGAGGAAAGAGAGAGGGAGAGGAGAGGGGAGATGAGAGAGTGAGGGAGAAAGGAGAGGGGAGGAGTGTGTGAGGGAGAGGAGAGAGCAGAGGAGAGAGTGTGACAGAGGGGAGAGGAGAGTATGAGGGAGGGGAGAGGAGAGTGTGAGGGACAGAGAACAGGGAAAAAGGTAGAGGATAAGAGGGACAGCAGGAGGAGGGGAGGGTGGGAGAAGGGGAGAGGATAGAGGGAGAAAAAAACAAGAGCATTTAGAAGCGTGTGTGAAACGTGGATTCCAGTAACTAATTAAACTGAGAGCAAACGCTTCATACAAAACCTGCGGTAGAAAGGTTTGTGTAGTTTTTCGATTTCGTTGTAGTACGCACCGTGTATCTTGAGATTCTACAGAGGACTTGGATACACAGCAGGCTTCACGTTTATATAATCTCTACGTGTTGCACGCTTGTGTAGCTCTGAACAATGTGAAAAACGTTATATATCATGTGGTGGGGGGGGATGGAACAGGGTTCAGTGGCAGCTCGGAGGCTAAGCCTACGTTTAAATTTGTAAAAGTAAAAAAGCCTATGTTACATCATGCTTTCCAAGGTCTACTGTATTGCTATTGGCTAATGTAGCCTCAGAATGGGTGGGATGCTGTGTGTCTTCCACCTGCAGTTTTACTGTATTTGTATTGGTTACACGATGCAAGCCTGCGGCTAGCCTCTACCACTCATAATTAGACTTAATCTTGACGTATCTGTTGACAGGCAGGTTGGCTCACGTGTGGCTACTCCCTTAAGTTTCGATTTCCATACAGTACGTTGTAGATTTTTTTTTTTTTAATACATACGCCATTTTCCTCGCTTTCAATTGAGAAAAAAATAAGAATAAAAAATAACAATAAAGGTCATCCCAAACCTAAATTGGACCTTCTTCAACACGGAGGGCCAAAACAAAATTACCTTTTTAATTGCTCATGGTACGAAAAAACAAAATGGTTGCGTATTAGCAGTTTGGTTTTTCAAAAAGGCTCTTCATCTTCCAACTATTTTTTCTACAAATGACATCACTCAGGATTCATCAATCAAATAAGTCTGCAATGTTTTTGTTATATTCAGTTGCTTGACTTATGTGCTACGTATACTATAGTACCGTATTACATTTCTTATTAAATTACAAAGTACCTTTTGAAATGTGCAACATTTTATTGCATATAATAAAAAGTATATTAAATATGATGCTGAATCCCTGGAACCCTTTAAGACCTTCTAGGAACCAGGTGAGCACTGATGGGCTGAACGGCTTCCTCTCGCTCGGAAACTTTCTTATGTTCTTCTATAAAACACTCAATGGTGTTAAAACTGTTGAAAAAATACTAAAAGAAACAAAATGCATTCAACAACAAATGTTTTGCTTTCAAAGGCTTTGAAAAAAGACTTCTGGTCAAAACGTTTCTTGTTAGATATTTTTGTATTTCTAAGTGAGTTCAGCGGGCATCGAGAGAAGAAGAAAAACAAATCAAAGAGAAACCGAAAGATGATTTCAGAGAGATTGGAGACAGATCAGTGAATCAAGGAATCTGATTTATTGAATCGACAGCAATGCCCACAGCCTTGGCAATACCAGGACACAGCAGCACAACAGGGAAAAAGAGATTTAACAAGAATGAACAGGGACCATTTCAAAATCTCAAGTGAAACAAATAAAACACAAAGGCAACCAGCCCTGTCTGTTCAGTGAGGAGAGAGAGATTACAGGGAGTGGAGAGGGAAAAAGAGAGAGATAGGGGGAGGAGAGTGAGAAAGAGAGGGACAGGGATAGAGAAAGTGGGGGAGAGAGAGAGGAGTAAGAAAGAGAGGAAAGGGGAAGAAAGAGAAAGGGATGAAGGGAGAATGAAGGAGAGAGACGCTTGAATAAAATCACCCAGTCTGATTCTCAAGAACATGATGATGAAAAAACAGCCAGAGTTTGTGAGGAGGGTGAACAACCCAGGCAGTGTCTGTGAGGGAAGGGGTGCGAGAGGAAGGGAACCCCGGAAATAGAGACAGAAAGAAGCACTGTCACCAGCAGCAGCAGCACCAGCACACTGGAGGAGTGAGGGAGGGGGGAGGGAGGCCGAACCTGTTGGGCACCAGTCTGGAGAGCGGCAGGCTTGGGAGGAAGGGGAGGTTTGATCCTGGTGGGCGACAGCAGTCCCTCACTCCCGCTCCCCCGCCGGTCTGAACACCCTGGGGTCAGCCCTGGGCCTCCTGATCCACCTGAGGCCTCCTCATCCTCCAGCTTTCCCAGGAACTCCCTGGAGAAGATGTACCCAGCGGAGGGGTGTCGGCTGATCTCCTGGATGCTGTTCTCCAGCTCGCGGATGGTCTCTTCCAGGCTGTCCAGTTTCCTGTAGGTGTCCCTGGTGATTCCTCCAGACTGGGCCTCCTCATCCACACCCCGGTCCTGGTTCCGATCCCGACCCGGTTTGTCTGTTGAGTCTGGATCCTGGGGCGTTTGGGGGTCCCCCCCTCGGTCACAGAGAGCCAGCTCCAGGGTCCTCTGGCCTGTCTGGGACTCAGACTCGATGACATGACTCAGGGCGCCCCACTGTGCTTCGGGGAACCTTATCTTGGCATGTGCATTGCTGCTGTCATCGCGGGGCTGGCTAGTTTGTGACCCCAAAGCAGATCGTGGCTTGGGGACTGGCTTCCGGAGTGGGCCGCGTCCCCCCAAACTTGACGACCCCTTCTCGACCCCAGAATCTGAGACAGTTTCGCTCCCCAGCTCCTCAGACAGCCCAGATTCCCCTCCCCCTGCTCCCCGCTCCTCCATCACTCCAGAGAGGCGCCTGGCCCCCAAGGACAGCCCCTGCCCCCCCTCCTCGCTGTGGGGTACCCCCGCCTCCTTGCCCCACACAGTGACAGTCTGCACCCCCTCCCCCAGCTCCCTCGTCGTTTCCCATGCCTCGCTCGTAGGGAGTGCCTGGATCCGAGTCTCTGTGATCAGGAAAGAGATGTTCCCCTTCACCTCCTCCCCCTCCTTTCCCTCCTCTTCCTCCTCTCCCCTCTCGAATGACTCCTGGATTCTCAGAACCAGAGGCATCGGCTTTCTGCGTCCCCCTCTTCTTTGCCCCTCCGAAGCTTTTCCCTGGGGTTTCAAGCTGTACCCCTGGGAGACGTTTTGGGGTTCGGTATGGCCAAGGGGACCCTGGGTCCCGTCTAAAGTTTTGTAAGTTTCGTAAGTTTGCGAAATTTCGAAAGACTGCAGCGATTGTAATGTTTCTAAGGACTTATTTTCCAGCATCGTCAAATATTCCAAACTCCCGGGGATGCGAGAACTCAAACCTGGCTTCTCTAATCCAATCTGTGTCTGTGCCTGTATCTGTATCTGTGTCTGTGTCTGTGTCTCTGTCTGTATCTCTGTCTCTGTCTGTGTCTCTGACTCTAAGCTAGCAGCAGTTGTCTCTCGTCTTTGAGACCCAGCTTTGTTATCTGTGCAGCCCTTCTGTGTTGCGTTCACTGGTCTCCAGGCTCCTTGCTGCTGGTGTAACTGGTCTGACTGGTCTATCGTACACGGAGGCTCCTGCTCCAGTTCGAACACCCTGCTCTCCGTCGGCGAGGTGGGGGCAGAAACCCAGTGGGTCAGCACGATCTGGGGGACCGGATAGAGAGGAGGATCAGAGACAGGGCGAGGGCGAGGGACACGCACTTCCTCCTCCTGGGGAGCAATGGGGTCTACCTCCTGTGAAGCAAGGAGAGGGAAGGTGAGCTCTGCCTGCATCATCAAACTATACCCAATAATAATAATAATAATAATAATAATAATAATAATAATAATAATGACTTTACTTATACTTTACTTGTGACGGCAGTAACTTTATAAGATAAGTAGTTATTATTTATTCATTCATTCATTCATTCATTCATTCATTAGATTAGTAAACAAGTCGTTGCTGTGTGAATTTTATAAAGCAAAAAAAAATTACTAAAAAGGTAAGATGATTCTCCTGAGTGGCGCATCCAGTAAAGGCGCTCCGCGTGGAGTGCAGGATGTGTCCTATAGCCTGGAGATCGCAGGTTCGAATCCAGGCTATGTCATTGCCGACGGTGACCGGTGGTTCCTAGAGAGCAAGCGCCACCCGGGTAGAGAGGGCTTAGATCGGCAGGGCAATCCGCAGTTCACCGCTCACCAGTGACCCCTGTGGCTGATAGGGCGTCTGCGGGTCTGCAGTGGAGCCATTCAGATCTGTGTCGTCGTCCGGCACTATAGGTCTGGTGGCTTTGCTGTGGATCCGCAGTGCGAAAAATGACGGCTTGGCAGGAACACGTTTCGGAGGACGCGTGTTTCGGAGGACGCATGTTTCGGAGGACCCGTGTTTCGGAGGACGCGTGTTTCAGCCTCCGTTTCCCGAGTCGCCTGGGGGTTGCAGCGGTGAACCGGGGAAAAAAAAAAAGTATAATTGGGCATTCCAAATTGCGGAGAAAACCGTGGTATAAACCATTGGTGACACCTACATTTTTTTAAAATAAATAACTACATAATAAAAAAAAGGAATGGACAAAAGTCTCTGTCTAACAGGCTGATAATAATCTCAAGAGCAGGCGTCAAGATTCTTACCTGATGACGTGACGCAGTGACCCCCGCGATGAACTCTGAGTGACCTTCCCAGCCAGGAGGCGGGCCACAGGGGTTGAGGGTTACAGAGGTCAACCGCTAGACATGTTGTAGGACAGTGTCACGTTAACCGTTAGTACAATAATAAACGCTGATAATAACTGTATACAATTATTATAATGGTAACATTAAACTGCTACACATGTTACATATGGTGGAGTATTGACTGATAGACATGTTGTGTAATGGTATTATATATAGAATACAGTATGTGAATTACAAGCAAATCAATTGCATTGAGGGGTTCTGTGATGATAAACCACAAGAACCGCTTTGACTTGTTGTGTGAAATGTCATAAAACTCCAAGTTGCTTGGAATTTAGCAGCTAATTTGTTACTGTTTATATTAAATTGACTTTACACTCTTTACTACTCTTGCACTATTTACTATTTAAAGTACAGAGCATTATGTAACATAATCAGGGATGGAAATAAGACTCCCAATTGCATAGCAGTTTGATCCATTCCTGGTTTTACTATGAGTTTAATATGACACACCTGAGCTTGTTACCTACACACTGGGGCTAATCAAGCTTGTAGTACAACCTGGAATGGGTGAAACTGCTTTTCAATTGGAGTCTTATTTCCATTCCTGAATATAGCTGTGATATAAAAGTATTAATACTGACTGTCCGATACAGGAAGAGTACTCAGACAGGGTATCCAGTGCATGTGAGCGTTCTCCTTGAATTACGCTCGAGTCCAACATCTTCCAGCTACAGCAGAACAGTACAGCACATGCACACACACACAGAGTTAGAAAGGACTTTGGAAAATAGAGAAACAGCAATTGGAAAAAGAAAAAGTATCCCAGAGAATGAGTCGCCAGTCTCTGCAGGCATTTTAAATAGGAACTGTGCAATCGTTTGCAAACTGTAACGATCCTTCACTAACCGGTTTCTGTACCTTTAAGTAACATATATAGTTCATTAGCGCCACCTGCTGGGCTGTGTAATATCTCTCAGCCGCGAGGCGAGCTGTGCAGACGTATCCAGAGTAACGAGGGTTAACTAGCAGGCTGAATAACAAAAGTGCCTGACTGTGTGTTACAGAATGGAACTGTGGAGCTAGGCTATGTATGGTCTGAAGCATTTGATTACTAAAATAAAATGTGCTCATTGCTTCCCTTATAAAAGTATACCATGGTATTTTTGCACGGTCATTGTAGTTGAAATTGAGGAACTCCATAAAGCTCTAAAAAAAAAATTCCAATATGTTTAAGTGCCTCATGAAAGGAAACTTGTTAGAACCGATTTCAGGGTAAAGAATGTTTTTTGTCTAGATACTAGTGTGGTAATTAGTTGGCTATTATTGGGTAAGTCTGGGATGTTAGCGGTATGTAATAGGCTATATATTAATGAATGGTTGTTTTATTGCCTGTATTAAAGGAAACTGTAAATCGGAAATCCTTTGTAATCTTCAGTGCCGTTGAGTTTCACCCAGTGCTTTGGGGATCACTGCACTGTAATACTGCGAAGACCTGTGCTTTTTGGAATAAAACTACTCTGTTGAAACAATTGAATAACGACTTGAACATATTCAAGATGTTTTAAAACCCCTACAGTCATTTTTGTAGTTTCCCCATGGTTATACTATGTGTGTACCATAGTTTACCCTGATTTGCTAGGTTTTAAAATCGGCTTTACCATACCTGGCTATGCTTTACCATGCTTCCCTATGCTTTACCATACCTCTCTGTGCTTTACCATGCTTCCCTATGCTTTACCATACCTCTCTGTGCTTTACAATGCTTCCCTATGCTTTACCACACCTCTCTGTGCTTTACAATGCTTCCCTATGCTTTACCACACCTCTCTGTGCTTTACAATGCTTCCCTATGCTTTACCACACCTCTCTGTGCTTTACAATGCTTCCCTATGCTTTACCATACCTCTCTGTGCTTTACAATGCTTGCCTATGCTCTACCATACCTGGCTATGCTTTACAATGCTTGACTATGCTTTACAATGCTTGACTATGCTTTACCAGACCTCTCTGTGCTTTACAATGCTTCCCTATGCTTTACCATACCTCTTTGTGCTTTACAATACTTCCCTATGCTTTACCATACCTCTCTGTGCTTTGCAATGCTTGCCTATGCTTTACCAGACCTCTCTGTGCTTTACAATGCTTCCCTATGCTTTACCACACCTCTCTGTGCTTTACAATGCTTCCCTATGCTTTACCACACCTCTCTGTGCTTTACAATGCTTCCCTATGCTTTACCATACCTCTCTGTGCTTTACAATGCTTGCCTATGCTCTACCATACCTGGCTATGCTTTACAATGCTTGACTATGCTTTACAATGCTTGACTATGCTTTACCAGACCTCTCTGTGCTTTACAATGCTTCCCTATGCTTTACCATACCTCTTTGTGCTTTACAATACTTCCCTATGCTTTACCATACCTCTCTGTGCTTTGCAATGCTTGCCTATGCTTTACCAGACCTCTCTGTGCTTTACAATGCTTCCCTATGCTTTACCACACCTCTATGTGCTTTACAATGCTTGCCTATGCTTTGCCATACCTCTCTGTGCTTTGCAATGCTTCCCTATGCTTTACCATACCTCTCTGTGCTTTGCAATGCTTGCCTATGCTTTACCGTGCTTTCATTGAGCTTTATTACACTTTCCTATGTTTTTACTGCGGGCATCACTTAAAAGGGATTGTACCTGCAATGTGTTATGGACTCTGCATCCTGCCCAATGTGTAAAATTACCCTGAGGAAGGCGCTGGCCAAAACGCGTCAGTTAGACTAATAAAGTTTTTTTCCACTTTTTAAACTATCTCCTAAGTGTTGCTGGGCTTCTTACCTAAACCAGCGTTACAGAAGGCACAGCACTTGTTAGGTTACAAGACACACACACACACACAATACTGCAGCTGGATAATAGTGCTGGATTAAAGTGTGTGTCGCGTCACACGCAATACAGATTTTATTAAATATATCTTTTACAAATAATGTCCAAAAGAAAAGGAAAGAAAAATATATCTAAATCAAAACATCAAAACAGCAACTTTCTGGTTATGTCGATATGCTGACCATGCTTAATGAGAGGAAGGAAACTTTTAATTTTATTTTATTTTGCTTGTGAAAATGTCAGCAGACTCCAGGAGGAAGTGAGCGCAGTGCTAGTTAACTAGTTAGTTAGTTAGTTAGTTAGTTAGTTAGTTAGTTGGTGGGTTGGTTAGTTCAGTGGGTCTCAAACTGGCATCTGCAAAGGTTGACCAGGGGTCCCCAGAAAATACTTATCTTTTGTAAAGCAAATGGTCAACCTTCATATATATATATATATATATATATATATATATATATATATATATATATATATATATATACTTAATATATGAAAGTGGTCTTCCCACGTTAACTTAAATCTACTACCACTCTATAATACAATCTTCTTTCTTCCTTCCTTTTTTTCTTTCTTTTGTTTGTTCTTTCTGTCTTTTTCATTGCGAGTTTCCCCCATTGAACTCAGTTTTAAGGAGGTGTTAAGATGTTTGCGAGCTGTGAGTGGTGAGTGTGAGTCAGTCAGGAGGGCAGCGAGTCTGACAGAGAGACAGCAACAGCAGCAGCAGCAGAGGCAGAGGCAGAGGCAGAGGCGGGGGGTGGCGAGGAGCCAAAATGAACCGTTACCTTCCGTCCTGGTGCTGCTTCCGCTACGGTGGCCCCCAGGGGCCAGGGTTCAGGGCGGGGTGAAGGGTCGGCCAGGCTGGGGGGGGCGGAGCTGGTGTTTGGGGGTTTAGGGGCTCTCTGAAACACCTGGCAGATCGGATATATCGTGAGGGGGAGGGTGGTGTGGGGGGGTGGGCACAACAGCTAACACAACAGCCTTGTGACACGCAGACCCTTATACAAGTTCCTCAAAGTAAATCTGCATGGTAAATCCCCCCGCCATGCTTTTCCCCTGGTTATACTTTGCACTTGCCATAGTTTACCCTGGTTTGCCATGGGTTTTTTTATACTCTTTGCCATATCTCTCTGTGCTTTACAATGCTTCCCTATGCTTTACTGTGCTTTCACTGTGCTTTATTACACTTTAATGTGCTTTTACTGTGTGAGAGGGGAGGTAGGAGAAGGGAGGGAAGGGAGGGAGAGGATGGGAGGTAGGAAAGAGGGGAAGAGAGAGGGAAGAGGAGGGAGAGGTGGAGGGAGTAGGGGGAGGGGGAGAAGGGGGGTCCCTCGTACCTCGAGCTCCGCGATGATCCTGTCCTCATCGTCCTCGTCTCTCACCCCCGATGCGATGATGGGGGGGGTGGAGGCTGGCCGGGGCGCCTCGGACACGCTCCTCCGCAGCTTCACCTGGGGCTTCGGCAACGACTCTGTCTCCTCCGAGTCCGACTTCTACCCAACACGCAACACACAACACACAACACAGAGACACACACACACAACACACAACAGAGACACAGACAGACAGAGACACACACACACAACATGCACACAGAGGCAAAACAGAAGAAAAGCAAAACATTGAAAAGGTAAATAAACCTGCAAACTAAAGGCCTTATAAAAACAATAAAGACACTGATCACCAGTTTCTAATGGCAATAACACTTTCTCAAAGCGTTCCTCCAGTCTATAATGAATGCCTATTTTTTGAAAGAGGGAAAGCACCTGTATATTTTATAAAACTAAAACCAAAACAACTAATGCATTTCAAGTCCTCTTTAGCATTCTCAGTGTTTTTTTTTCATTTTGAAACATTAACAAGTTTTTTCTCTCCTTTCGCAAAAACAGGAGTTCATTAAAGACCAGAGTAAGCGCTTTGAAAATATGTCCGATTGTGTCTAGTTTCCTGGAGCTGCAGTGCCAGACTCCGGCCAGCAGGGGGCCCCACCTTTATGCTCTTGCTGGTGACGATGACATCGCCGCTACGCGTGGTGGTGAGCCCGTGGGAGGAGGGAAAGCTACGACGGGGGGGTGGGGGGGGCGGAGACTTGGAGGGCTTCTCTGTGCGATAGCGAGGAACCGTGAGCTCATCTGAGGTGGGGGGGGGGGAAATAAAATAAAGCACAGGTTATTATGTAATGCATCCATAAAAATCACAATATATATAGATGTACATTACAGTACAGGTTATATGAACCCTTCACTAATTCAATGTTAGCAATATTTGTAATTTGTCAAAAAATGCTGCCAAAGTTTTTAAATCTTGGTCTGTCTGTCTCTGGATCTCTTTCCCTCCCTCCCTCCCTCCCTACCTTTCTCCCTCTCCCTCTCCCTCTCCTCCTCTCTACTCACTCAAGCCCCTGCTCTCCCCCTCTCTCCCCTCTCCCATCTCCCCCTCTCCTCTCACCTGATCCCCTGCGCACACTGTGTTCTGTTTTTGTGTTGAGTTTCTGGGCAGGGTGTTGTGGTTTGCCAGGCCGGTGTTCGGGGGTGGGGCTGGCATTGCCGCTGGCGCTCTGAGCCGTCACCACAGGAACTGGCCCCCCCTGGCTCCCCTGACCCCCGGACACCCCCCCGGACAGCTTCTGTTGCTTGGCAACAAAGTCGAGGTCAGGAATGGCCTTCATGAGCTCAGCCTGCGTCTCCTCCAGCAGTCGGTTGATATCCTGAGTGCTGTACTGGGTCAGACTGGCACGCTTCTCCTCCCAGTCCCTCTCCGCAGCCTGGGGGCAAGAAACCAGTAAGAATGAAGCGACACACTGTGACATGCACACACACACTGTGATACACAGACACACACACCTGTATGCTTGTTTATAGTGTAAGTATTAATCAATACACAGTGTAGAATTCCTATTCTAAACTCCACAGAGGCATGGAGATGAACACAACTCGTGCATTGAAAGCAGGATTTCTTACTGATGTATTAACCAGAGGCAGGAGTGTTGCAGGGGGGACGGGTTAATGGTTACACTCTGGTGTACCAGCTGCACTACGAGAGATTTTAGAGAGCTTTGTTGATTCCACAGGGGTGCCCTAAACTTAAAAAAAGACACAGCGTGAGTGTTTGGATTGAAGCGCACTGACCTCCACAGAGACAGACTTGTCCACTGTCCTCCGGCCCCCCAGCTCATCCAGCACTCTGCTCTTGACTGGTACGGTCTGAGAGCTCTGCGAGTGGGCAGGGGAATTCTGGGAGCCCAGCCCCGAGGCACTGTGGGATTGCCAGGAGGAGAGACTCGACACGCCCCCTCCTCCCACTCCTCCCAGCTCATGAAAGTTCAGGGGTGGGCTGGTGGGAATGTGGAAGTCCGAGTTCTTGCCGAAATCGTCCATGAGTTTCGGGGATTGATTAGCCAGGTCTTCGTGGCTTTTCCAGATTCCCTCGTTAACCTGCCTGCAAAAAATTTAAATAATAAAGACAAGTAAACAAACAAACAAACAAGAAACCCTTTATTGGAGTCACTGTCCATCCGCTGTGTAATAAAAGCTTTCTGATTTTTTTTATTCCAGTGGGAAAGAGAAATAATGCTGTGTTACAAAACTCAAGCAGACAAGCATTTGGGCTCTAGTGCCTTCATCAGTGTTATTACTGAGTTGAAACTAGAAGAAGCAGACAAGCATCTTGGCTTGTGAGAGTCATCTCTTTTGAGTGTGAGTGAGGGCTGGCTGTCCCCTGGCTGTTTCACTTGTGCAGGTTGGTGAGTGTAAATGGTTGTGAGTGTGAAGGGTGGTGAGCTCTTGTGAACTTATGTGAGCTCTTGTGAGCTTATGTGAGCTCTTGTGAGTGAGTGTGAGCTCTTGTGAGTGAGTGTGAGCTCTTGTGAGTGAGTGTGAGCTCTTGTGAGTGAGTGTGAGATATTGTGAGCTTATTTGAGCTCTTGTGAGTGAGTGTGAGCTCTTGTGAGTGAGTGTGAGCGCTGGCTGTTTCACCTTCGCAGGTTGGTCAGTGAGTCTGTGACGCTCTTGCAGCGCTTCAGTAGGGCATCCAGTCTCTGAGGCTCCTCCTTCAGGAACTTCACTGCCTCCACCTCCACCCTCAGCACCACACGCATCTTACTCTGCAGGCTGGGGAACTGACCTGAGGACAGGGCAGAGGAATGCATCCACACGTTAGCTTCTACAACACAACACAGTCCCCTATACCAGCTTCCCTAACCCTCCACCCTCAGCACAGGCTGGGGAACTGATCTGAGAAGAGGAGTTAGGGACTAGGTAGGGGTTAGGGTTAGTATTAAGCTTGGGGTTGGGGTTAGGATTAACTTGGGGTTAGGGTTGGGGTTGGGGTTCGATTGTGGGAGGTTGGGGGGTCAGGGTAGGGGGTTAGGGGTTGGGGTTAGGGTTTGATTTGGGGCTGGGGCTGGAGTTTGGGTTTGGGATTAGGGTTTGAGTTGGGGTTGAATTTGGGGTTGGGGTTGGGTTTTGGGTAGGGGGTTAGGGGTTGGGTTTAGGGGGTCAGGGGTCAGCAGACTCACTCTTGAGCTCCGTTAACGTCTCTCCCAGTTTGCGCAGCACCAGCGCTTTCTCCTCCAGCTCCTGCACGGTGACCAGCCTGTGATTCACTGAGGAGTCCTTCTGGATCTCATCCACTGACTTTTCCAGGTCACTGGAACACAACATGGTGAAGCAGAGGCAAGTATTGTAAAGCACATAGAGGTATGGTAAAGCATATTAAAAAACAAACCACGGTAAACAAACTAAGTTTCCCACAGTAAAATCACAGCAAAGTGCAATGAAGCACAGTGTAAACATGGTAACGCTTAGATAAGCATTGTAAAGCACAGAGTTATGGTAAAGCATGTTAAAAAACATGGTAAACTATCCATGAGAAAAGCATGGGGAGAAAACTGCAATAATATCATGCAGATTTACAGTTGTGACCTTTTCTAAGGCACTCACTGCAGCTGCTGTATAATCAGCTCCTCCTCGTTGAGATACTTGAGTCTCTCCTCCTCCACCAGGGTGCGCTGTCTCTGCAGTGGATCCTCCTGCTTGCGCAGGGCGTCCGTCACGCGCACGCTGATCTCCGTCTCCGTGCGCTTCAGCATGGTCCGCACGGAGTCCTGGTTCTGGAGCTGCAGGGAGGGAGGGGATGGTGAGTTACTGGTGAGAAACTGGGTGAGCCTGGGAAGAAACTGCCTTCATCACTGTTACTGAAACGAGAAGAAACTGAGTCAAGCAAGCAAGCGTTTCAGCTAAACGTTACCCCTAGAAATAATCCAGATGTATTCCCTAGTGCTGTAAAGTGCTCTAAATATCCTCTTTGGTCCATTTCTGTAAAATTAAATGTTCAGATTTTTTTTAAAACTGCCACCCCCTTTGTTCTCTTGTTTCTTGCGATGAATGCGATGGCTCACCTGCATCTTTCGCAGATGGCTGAGCTGGTCTCGCAGGTCGCTGGCGTTCTGCTGCAGGCCGTGCAGGTGCAGCTGCATCTGCAGGCGCGTGACTGAGTTGGGCTGCGGCGGAGCTGCGGAAGGGGGGGGAGGCGGGGCCGGGGGGGTAGGCGTCGCCATGGCGCTGCAGGAGGAGGGGGTGAGAGCTGCGAACAGAGACAGACAAACACAGACAGAGGGAGGGGAGGGACGCTTTAAAAAAAAAAAAAAAACACCTGGCAACTGAATGAGAACGATTTTTTAACCCTTATAACATTTTACCACAGTATTTTTCCACGCTTCCTCCCCCATACTTTTCCCATGGTTATACTATGCATTTACCATAGCTCATCATGGTTTGCCATGCTTATTAATACACTTCACCTTAACTCGCTATTCTTTACAACGCTTGCCTATGCTTTGCCACTGTGCTTTACTACACTTTGCTGTTACTGTGGAAAACTTTTATAAGGATAACAAAACTGCATGCAATAAGAGAGGGAACTAAGATCTGACACTACCCTAGCCATTCAAACAGACCCCACAGTAACTGCACCTGTGATATTTAAGACCATCAACCCAAGGCAGAGTGAGGCCCATTACAGAAACCCCACAGACACACGCGGTCATCACTCGCGTTGTCGCACAGCAACTACAGCTCTGGCCAAAAGTTTTGCATTACCCCATAGAATGAACTCATTTTGCTTCATAAACTTGAATGAAACCTGGTGAATAATGTTACGTTAACATATTGAATTACATACCGCTTTGTAGTTTCCCATAATGAAAAACTGACAAATATTGAAAAATGTGACATTTCAAAATCTAACATGACATACTGTACTACTATTATGACTTCCGGAGTGATGTTAAATAAAATATCTAAATTATGTTCATATAGTTTTTTTTGTTTTTTTTAAAAACAATCTCAATCTTAAAATTCTAGGTGATGCTAAACTTTTGGCCAGAGCTGTAGATTGTAGCAAACACAGCAGCAAGTGTGAATACTGATTAATTAACACGACAGCGGACTGCCGAGAATGCGTTGGCATACAGTAGCTGCATTGGAAATGCAACACAGGTAATCTACTGTCAATATGTCCTGACTGTGAGTTATCCAAAGACACAGAAACACTTGTGCAATTACTGTGTTATTACAGTGAGCTAGCAGTGAAATAGCATTTATATTACAGAAAGATAGCATGTTTATACAATTGTGTTAACAGACCTTCAAGCACATTTATACAGTATATATATATATATATATATATATATATATATATATATATATATACAGACGTGCTCAAATTTGTTGGTACCCTTACAGTTCATTGAAATAATGCTTCATTCCTCCTGAAAAGTGATGAAATTAAAAGCTATTTTATCATGTATACTTGCATGCCTTTGGTATGTCATAGAATAAAGCAAAGAAGCTGTGAAAAGAGATGAATTATTGCTTATTCTACAAAGATATTCTAAAATGGCCTGGACACATTTGTTGGTACCCCTTAGAAAAGATAATAAATAATTGGATTATAGTGATATTTCAAACTAATTAGTTTCTTTAATTAGTATCACACATGTCTCCAATCTTGTAATCAGTCATTCAGCCTATTTAAATGGAGAAAAGTAGTCACTGTGCTGTTTGGTATCATTGTGTGCACCACACTGAACATGGACCAGAGAAAGCAAAGGAGAGAGTTGTCTGAGGAGATCAGAAAGAAAATAATAGACAAGCATGGTAAAGGTAAAAGCTACAAGACCATCTCCAAGCAGCTTGATGTTCCTGTGACAACAGTTGCAAATATTATTAAGAAGTTTAAGGTCCATGGAACTGTAGCCAACCTCCCTGGGCGCGGCCGCAAGAGGAAAATCGACCCCAGATTGAACAGAAGGATAGTGCGAATGGTAGAAAAAGAACCAAGGATAACTGCCAAAGAGATACAAGCTGAACTCCAAGGTGAAGGTACGTCAGTTTCTGATCGCACCATCCGTCGCTTTTTGAGCGAAAGTGGGCTCCATGGAAGAAGACCCAGGAGGACTCCACTTTTGAAAGAAAAACATAAAAAAGCCAGACTGGAATTTGCTAAAATGCATATTGACAAGCCACAATCCTTCTGGGAGAATGTCCTTTGGACAGATGAGTCAAAACTGGAGCTTTTTGGCAAGTCACATCAGCTCTTTGTTCACAGACGAAAAAATGAAGCTTTCAAAGAAAAGAACACCATACCTACAGTGAAACATGGGGAGGAGGCTCGGTTATGTTTTGGGGCTGCTTTGCTGCGCCTGGCGCAGGGTGCCTTGAATCTGTGCAGGGCACAATGAAATCTCAAGACTATCAAGGCATTCTGGAGCGAAACGTACTGCCCAGTGCCAGAAAGCTCTGTCTCAGTCGCAAGTCATGGGTCCTCCAACAGGATAATGACCCAAAACACACAGCTAAAAGCACCCAAGAATGGATAAGAACAAAACATTGGACTATTCTGAAGTGGCCTTCTATGAGTCCTGATCTGAATCCTATCAAACATCTATGGAAAGAGCTGAAACTTGCAGTCTGGAGAAGGCACCCATCAAACCTGAGACAGCTGGAGCAGTTTGCTCAGGAAGAGTGGGCCAAACTACCTGTTAACAGGTGCAGAAGTCTCATTGAGAGCTACAGAAAACATTTGATTGCAGTGATTGCCTCTAAAGGTTGTGCAACAAAATATTAGGTTAGCGGTCCCATCATTTTTGTCCATGCCATTTTCACAATATTATGTTGAATAAAAAATCAAAAGCAAAGTCTGATTTCTATTAAATATGGAATAAACAATGGTGGATGCCAATTACTTTTGTCAGTTTCAAGATATTCCAGAGAAAATTGTGCATTCTTCGTTTTTTGTGGAGGGGTACCAACAAATTTGAGCACGTCTGTATATATATATATATATATATATATATATATATATATATATATATACCAAACACATACACACACTACAGGTGACTTCTACTTGTATGTTACCACCATAGCTACTACTGCAGTCTGTGAATTAGCTGAATCGCTTAGAAGATAAATACAAAATGCAATGATACCTGTCTTTTTCAACTTTGCAGCTGAAACACACAAGGAATGAATTGATTAAAATCTTTTTTTTTTTTTTAAAGTAAATGGACACACACACAGACAAACAAACACGAGAGTTTTTGAAACCAGATCGAGTGCATTTTAAGAAAGCAGTCTCACTTAAATCCATTTTGAAAAGCAGTATCTACTAATCTTTTACATTTCAACTCACATGAAAATGAACTCATTCCTTGCTGCAGCTCTGCCCTGTGCTATGGGATATTTACTCAACATACTGTAGTTACCAAGCTTTGATCAGTTAATCAAGTTACAAAGGGTTACCAAGCCACGTTGCTGATTCACTGGGACCCTCTCGTTCAGGAATTTTCTTATGTTCTCATTTACACAGAAACATACAAATAAACACAAATACAATCACAAAAACACACATACACAAACACATGCAAACCTACTCAAACACAAACACACACAATGCCATTTTTCCAAATGTCACATTCATTAAAACTGAGATTGTCCACAATGATTCTCTTTTACTAAACAGCCCTGCAGTCTCAATTTCTGTTAAAATCCGCTCTGATTAACCATACCTGGCTGTGTAGAATCTGTTCTTTCAGCGAAGGAAAGCGGTCAAGCGAGGGATAGAAGGAGAGGAGAGAGAGAGATAAAGAGAGAGATAGATAGACAGAGCAAGGGATAGAGAGAAACAGAGAGAGAGGGAAGGGGGAGATGTGTCCTGATTCTGGGCAGCAGTCTGTTTACTCTGTGCATATCACACAGGGCTGAGCAGAAGTCACAAGACAGCCTCACACACACCAAAACTGAGAAACTCATGAATCTCTGTAGCTAAACTGGTCCATACTGGAATTGTCGTGAGCAATACTTACTGCCAGTCCCCGACCCCTCGCTGGTGGAATCCGTCTTCTCACTGAAAACACAAACAGCAGCCAGTCAGTCAGCAGCCAGCAGTTTATATCGTTTTATTTCATTTTATTTTTTATCACAAACACTGTGCATAACTCTTCTCTAGCTCTGTAAAGGGGTAACAACGGGCCCTAGCTAGCCACACAAGTCCAGTCTGGTTTGTCTGTGCATCACATTGGCCCTGCCCTTATAAAAGTTTCCCACAACAAAAGCACAGCAAAGTGTAATAAAAAAAATTAAAAAACCACAATGAAAACATGGTAAAGCATAGGGAAGCATTCTAAAGCACAGAGAGGTATGGTAAGTATCAGTTATATCAATATCAATATCAATACCAGCTATATCAATATAATTACCAGCTATATCAATATCAATACCAGCTATACCAATATAATTACCAGCTATATCAGTGTCATTACCAGCTATATCAATATCATTACCAGCTATATCTATATCAATACCAGCTATATCTATATCAATACCAGCTATAGCTATATAAATACCAGCTATATCAATACCACCTATATCAATATCATTACCAGCTATATCAACACCAGCTATATCAATATCATTACCAGCTATATATATATATATATCAATACCAGCTATATCAATATCAAGACCAACTATAGCTATATCAATACCAACTATGTCAATATCATTACCAGCTATATCAATATCATTACCAGCTATATCACTATCAGTATGATTTTATCAGTATCAGTCTGGGTGTGACTCTTACTTGGAGTCGCTGTCCGGGCCCCGGGTCAGCACGCTCTGCACCAGGCCGGTCAGGCTGGCTATCTGCTTCTCCATCGCTTCCATCCTCTCTCTGAACGCACAGGACAGTAGCGTTACAAAACTGGGACACGTATAGAGACACACACACACACTGAGACACACACACACTGATACACACTGACACACACACACTGACACACACTGAGAGAAACACACACACTGATACACACACACACTCAGACACACACATACACTGATACACACTGACACACACACACTGACACACACTGAGAGACACACACACTGATACACACACACACACATACACTGATACACACTGACACACACTGAGACACACACACTGATACACACACTGAGACACACACACTGAGACACACACACTGAGACACACACACTGAGAGACACACACATTGAGACACATACACACTAAGACACACCCACTGATACACACTGACACACACACACTGAGACACACTGAGAGACACACACACACACACACTGACACACACTGAGAGACACACACACTGACACACACATACTAACACACACACACACACAGACGCACACTGACACACACACACTGAGACACACTGAGAGACACACGCACACACACTGACACACACACTGACACACACACACTAACACACACACACAGACGCACACTGAGACACACACTGAGAAACGCACAAAGACACGGGGCTCCTCACGGGGCTCCTCACCTTGTCTCAGTCCCGTTGGCAGGCAGGGGGGACCCGTACCCCGAAGAGCTGAGCCTCCCCACCTCCGCGCCCCCTCCCCCTGACAGAGCAGGGGGATCCGAGGCGCTGCCGCTGCGGGACTTGGGGCTCTCCGCGAACACGGACGACGAGGCTGAGTCCTTCCTGAAAGACTGGCGGACCGGGGAGGCACGGCTGGGGGACCCAGAGTAAGGGGAGGAGGAGGGGTCCCCCCTGTCCCTCAGCTGCACCCCGTCCGGTATCTTCTGGGGCGAGGAGGAGGAGTGGGGCACACGGAACCCCATCCCGATGGAGGAAGTGGGGGCATAGGTATCGGGGTACAGGGGCCCCCCCGGCTTGTACAGGGTGTCCTCCAGCTCTCCCTGCAGGGCAGCGGCGGAGTAGGTGCTGAGGGAGCGCACCGAGCCCCTCCTGTACAGCCCGCTGGAGACAGGGTAGGTGAAGGGGTCTCCCATGGCAGCCAGGGACTGCGTGGAGGCGATGCTGAGCCGGCCCTCATGCACCTGCCCGTAGGGGTCTGCGTACAGACCCTCACTCTTCAGCAGCACCCCCCGACCCGACAGCTCCTCGTCCGGCTTCACGTCCCGGCGCTCCAGGATGGCGCTGGGGGAGGGGGAGATGCCTGCGGGGGGGGGGCCCTGGCCTGAGGAGGAGGGGTGGTGGTGATGCGGGTGCCCGGAGTGGGAGGGTCCGGCATAGGAGGGTGGCCTGCTGCTGCCGCTGCCGCCACCGGTGTAGGAGAGACGGGAGCGGGACGGGGAGGAGGAGGTGGGAGGGGAGGAGGAAAGGTGAGGGGAGGGGGAGAGGTGAGGGGAGGGGGAGAGGCTGTTGAGGCGTCGGGTTGGGGAGGAGTCACGGGAGGTGTACACCATCTCTCTCTGGAAGGAGGGATAGGAGGGAGGGAGAAGAGAAGGGAAGGGAGGGAGGAGAGGGGGAGAGAAGGAAGGGAAAAGAGCAAAGGGGGGAAGGACAAGGGGGGCAGAAAGAGGGGGGAGAGAGGGGAAAGAGAAGGAGAGGAGGAGCGTGGAGGAGGAAGGAAGCAAAAAAGTCAGTAGCTATTAAATTACACCTCATTGACTGTATTAAAAAATGAATGAAGAAACAAATAAGCAATATGAATTTGAAGGTTAAATTCACAATGTCATTTTGCTAATTTCTTTTTTTTACCAAAAAGAGAAAAAGCACCCCATTAAAGTATCTCGGAAATAAACAATTGGATATGCCCCCCCCCCCCCCCTCCCTCTGTCCCCCTCCTCTCTCCCTCTCTCTCCTTGTTAGTATTCTGCCGGCCCTGTGCAGTTTACAATTTCTAATCAGCTAATCAGTGTTTATTACAGCACTGCTGGGTCCAGCTCCATCCACACTCCCTTCCCCCCCTCCCTCACTCATCCCTTTTGCTTTCTAGTCTAAAGCTACTGCAGTGAAACATGCATCACACACTGTACGCCCCTGGCATGCATAATTAGACACATATAAGAAACGCACATGCACACACACGCACGCACACACACACACACATGCACACACACACATCCACACACAACCAACCATGCACACACGCACGCACACACACACACGCACGCACACACACGCATGCACACACACACACACATGCAAACACACGCACGCACACACAACCACACACGCACACATGCACGCACACACACACGCATGCACACACACACACATACACAACCACACACGAACACGCACAACCACACACGCACACACGCACGCGCACACAAGCACGCACAACCACACACGCACACACACGCATGCACACACACACAAACAGTACTGAGCTTAATCAGCAGCACACAGAGATCAAAGAACAGAATAAATAAGACATATCTATTTGTTAACGTGGACTGAAGGAGGAGAAGCATTGGCAGGAGGTTTTGAGCAAACCCCAAAAACCAGAAAGGGAAAGCCGCCCCCCTGCCCCTCACCCGCAGGTCCCCGTTGGCGAGGTGCGAGCCCGGGTACGAGGCGTACAGCGGCTCCTTGCGGAAGATCTTGATGACACTGCGGTCCTGGATGTCGCGCACATCCTCCAGCTCGTAGAAGACGTTGCGCGCCTCGTCCTTGATCAGTATGGCCGTGTTGGCGCTCTTCAACATGCCCGTGGTCAGCTTCTGCGGGAACATGTGGACGATGAGGGCGTGGAGCGTGTCCGCACTGCTCAGCTCGTGGGTGATGTGCACACGCCTCGTCTCATCCCCGAACTGCAGGAACAGCACACCTGGGGGGAGGGGGTTGGGAGAATGAAACACATTACACAAGTAAGTGTTGCTCAACTCTCCCTGATTATGAGGGACACAGTTCTCTGCTTCTCAACTGTCCCTGATTAATAGAGACACACAACATAGCTCTCCTTACCCCCCCCTTCCACCCCCCTCTCCCCCTTCCCTCCCCTCCCCTCCCCTCTCTTACCCGGGCTCCTCAGCTTGGTCTGGCTAGTGGATCGGGAGAGCGGCAGGCTCTGTCGGAGCCGGTTCATTCGGTTGAATCCGATGGGAATGTCGGCCTCAGACATGGTCTCCAGGGATTCAGCTGAGGCGAAGGAGAGCTTACTGGCCTGGTCCGCCAGCCCAGACTGTGTGCTCTGGGAGTGCCTGGGGCTGCGGGCCTGCTGAAGAAACCAGTAGGATCACCATCAGTGACATCACACACATACAGAAACATCACTAACACAGGGAACCAGTGACATCACACACACAGGGCACCAGTGACATTACACACACACAGGGCACCAGTGATATCACACACAAAGCGACATACACAGGGAACCAGTGATATCCCACAAACAGTGATGGTTTTTTTAAAATTGTACACAAAATCTTATATATTTATATTAAAAATATATATATTTGATACTGAAACTAAGACTTCAATGCATTTTATGACACAAAATGTCCCCCTAATCCTGCATTATTATATGGTTTATATAAATATTTACACATAGCAAGTCTAGGTTTGTATATTTCATTAAAAAACATTGATAGATTAAATGGTAGCCGTATCAGTCCAGAGATGATAGACAAAGAGAAGGAGATGCTAGGTGTTTTACAATACTTCCCTATGCTTTACCAGACCTCTCTGTGCTTTACAATGCTTCCCTATGCTTTACAATACCTCTCCGTGCTTTACAATGCTTCCCTATGCTTCCCTATGCTTTACCAGACCTCTCTGTGCTTCACAGTGCTTCCCTATGCTTTACCATACCTCTCTGTGTTTTACAATACTTCCCTATGCTTTACCAGACCTCTCTGTGTTTTACAATGCTTCCCTATGCTTTACCATACCTCTTTGTGCTTTACAATGCTTCCCTATGCTTTACCAGACCTCTCTGTGCTTTACAATACTCCCCTGTCCTTTACCATACCTCTCTCTGCTTTGCTGTACTTTTTTACACTTTAGAATAGTTTAAACAGGCACCCACCTGGACTTGTGTCATTGCTCAGTCCAAACTGAAGTTGTGCTGCTCAGCCCAGTGCTGTCTGTCTGTCTGTCTGTCTGTCTCTGTGTTTCTCACTCTCTGTCTGCCTGCTAGTCTGTCTGTCTGCCTCCCTCTCTCCCCGTCGGTCTGCCTGCGAGTTTGTCTATCTCTGTGTGTGTTAGTCACTCTCTGTCTACCTATGAGCTTGTCTGTCTGTCTGTCTTCTCTCTGTCTACCTCTGTCAGTCTGTCTGCCTGGATGTCCATGCGTCTTAGACTCTCTCTCTCTCAGTCTGTCTGTCTGTGCTTGTCCTGCTATCTGTGATCTATGTGTGTTTCAGTCTGTGTGTCTCAGTCTGTGCCTCTTCTACTCTGATCTGATCTGCTCTGCTCTGTGGAGGGGTGTTGCCTATGAGCAGGGGAACAGCTGGGCACCCTACATGTATTTGGGAACTCCCCCTCCTGATTTCACATTCCCACAGATTTCACAGCCATTACCCCACTGCAATCCTGACATGCCGTTCCAGTGACAGTGATAATCACACAGAAACACTTTTCCAGAATCTTGTCCAGAATTTTTGGTGGTCCCATTTTAATAGGATCAGCTACAAAACGTATAAAAACATATAGACTAGCTTTTGACAGCATAAAAGTGTCTTCTTCAGGTGAGACGTGGAAATTGAAAGGCAAAGAAAATCCCTCTTGCAGTAAATCTGCAGTGATTTTGCAGTTTACCATGTATTTTTCTATACCAGGGGTGTCCAATCCTGGTCATGGAGGGCCGGTGTCCCTCCTGGTTTTTGTTCCAACTGTGCCCTAAATTACTTAATTAGAACAATAATTGGTAATAATTGGTCCAATTAAGTAATTTAGGACACATTTGGAACAAAAACCAGAAGGGACACCGACCCACCAGGACCAGGATTGGACACCCCTGTTCTATACTCTATCGTACCTCTCTGTGCTTTATTATACTTTGCTGTGCTTTTACTATGTGCGTTAACCCTGTTTCTTAATATGTGTTACCATACCTTTCTGTGCTTCACAATGCTTGCCTGTGCTTCAATGTGCTTTCACTGTGCTTTGTTACACTTTGTTTTTACTAGGGGAAGTGTTTCTAAAGGTTGACCTGAATGCCAGCAGCACACTCACTCCCCGTGACTAACTCGGCACATCAACGGTATTTTCCACACGATTCAACAAAACCAAAAAAACACAAAAACACCAAACAGAGCAACAGAACATCTGCCCCATTAGTTACAGGAATTACTGGGAGCTTCACTGGGAGATTTTCAAACTATGCAGAACTCCACCTAGAGAGAGAATGGGCTGATGCCCACATCCCTTTCCATCAGGTTTTTTTATGTAATGTTTATAATGATTAATGATTCAACTTTTTATGTGAACAGTGAAATGTTATTTCTTTATATATATATATATATATATATATATATATATATATATATATATATATATATATATACTGTATGTATAAATACGTGTGTGAGTCACTGATCGTGTGTGTGAGACTGTGTGAGTGACAGTGTGTGTATGAGACTGCGAGAAAGTTGTGAAAGTGTGAGACTGCGTGTGAGAGTGAGACTCAGTGTGAGAGAGAATGTGTGAGACTGTGTGTGTGTGTGTGTGAGAGAGAGACAAGAAAGAGGGGAGAGTGAGGGGGAGCAGGGAGCAGACGTGTACCCTCCCTAGGTGCATATGCATGGTCTAATTAAAGTATAACGGTAATTAAATGAGCTGCAGCTCAAACAGTGTGATGAGATTATCAGCATGGCGGAGAGACGGTGAAGGAGAGGACAGATTGAGATATTAGAGGAGACAAGCACTTTATACAGCTGGACTCCCCCCTCCCTCCCTCTCTGCTGGAAACTTGTATAAGGGAGGTACCAGTACAGCTCACAAACCCGTCAGTCGGGATTGTGTGTGTGTGTGTTTATTGTCAGCTAATCCAATATCCTGCCCTCCTGCAGTAAACAAACTCTCTAATCCAGGCGCTGCGTTGTTGACTATTGATTTGTACTGGCTGTGCGCAAGTGAACAACAAACAAAAGGCTCTCGTTCTTTATTTCTTTCTTTCTTCCTTCCGTCCTCTGTTTCAGTCTCCACCCCATCTCGCTCTCTCTCACTCACACACACACACACACACACACACATACACACACACACACACACGTGTATAGCATTTGTGATGACTTTGCGTTGGCTCCCAGAACATGCACACACAAAGCAACGTGCAGTACTCACCTTAAAACTCCAGTAGTTGGGCTGCTGCTGTAAAAAGAGAGAGAGCGAGAGAGAGAGAGAGAGAGAGAGAGAGAGAATGCTACATTTCAGAAGCATAGGAAAGAAAACTCAACTCAAAAGACCAGTGAATTCACAGTGTAATGAATTGGCATCCCAGCCCGTTGAATCGAATGGAGAGACGAGGGCACAAACCGCAAACTATGCGGTTCAAAGAGGAACGTTTTACCATTCAGCTGAAGAGCGGGCTCAGGAGTGGAGAGGTCAGTACATGTCTTACACTGATGTCGGTGTTATTAACTCCTCAGCTGCCAGGAGATTCGTTACGCTATGAGAATGCACTCCCTGACCGAAAGCCTTAATCACTGTGCTGACAGGCCAGGCTGGACTGCACGAGCAGTTATAGAGCATGTAACCTCCTCCTCCTCCTCTCACTGAAATCACTCAATAAGTTACCCTCAGGGTCGTCAGTGGCTGTAAATCACAAGCCACAGTTTCTTCTCAATTATAATCTGACCTTTCTGAAAGTTTACCATAGTATTTTAGCACAGCATTTTTGCAGTTTCCCCCCATGTTTTTCCCATGATTATACCATGCATTTATCATAGTTTACCCTGGTTTGCCATGTTTGTTATTACACTTCATCATACCTCTCTGTGCTTTACAATGCTTGCCTATGCTTTACCATACCTCTCTGTGCTTTATTACACTTTGCTGTGCTTTTATCATAGAAAGTTGTATACAGAAATTTTCCACACACACACATCATGAAGCAGTAAAAAAACACTTTGACAATAAATCACATTACCTGCAGTTTTCATTCTGCAGTCCTGGTTTAGTTTGCCATTGCTCCAGTGTGCAGGCGTTTCAAACAGGAGTTCGCTAGTTACTGTTGCTAGTGCATATTTCTGTTACTGAGCACTCTTCAGTGACCTTTGAGCAAGCACAGGGCTACATAGTTGACTCAAAGCACCTCTCTCTGAATCAATGAATCACACCTCCACTGCAAAACACACACAGCTCTTCCCCTATACAAGTTTCCCACAGTAAAAGCACAGCACAGTGTAATAAAGCACAGAGAAAGCATGGTAAAGCACGGGTAAGCTTTGTAAAGCACAGAGAGAAAACTCAGAAACGAGCAAAACAAATCAGATATTACAGATGGGGAGGACTGAGTGACGCATCAAGAATATTACTAGATACTGACTGACTGACTGACTGACTGAGTGACTGAGTGACTGACTGACTGAATGACTGACTGACTGACTGACTATCTGACTGACTGACTGACAGAGTGACTGAGTGACTGACTAACTGACTGACTGACTGACTGACTGACTGACTTAGTGACTGACTGACTGACTCTCGATTAGGTAATCAATTAGGCGCAGTGGAGTGGAGCTGCTGTGAGCCCCCGCCCCCCCTCGTGCAGATTCTACAGAGACAAGTCCGCCTGCAGTCCTACAGGTGAATCAATAATAATAATTATAGAAACAAAAACAATAACTAAAATAATAATAATGATAAAACCAATCACTCAATAATAATAACAAGAGCTGTATTATTATTATTATAATAATAATTATTATTATTATTATTATTATTATTATTATTATTATTATTATTATTATTATTATTATTACTATTATTAGTATTAGTAGTAGTAGTAGTAGTAGTAGTAGTAGTAGTAGTAATAATAGTAACAACATAGCCATGTTGTATTGAATTGCACTGCAGCACACCTCAGCTGAGTCCAGCACACACAGGGCAGTCCAGGCTATCAGTACCTGTAGCTACTCCAGAATCCCTCTCCCTACCCCTAGCCCCCTCCCTTTCCCCCTTCACCTGTCCTCCCCCTCCCCCTCCCCTACCCCCTTAACCTGCCCTCCCGCTCCCCCTGCCCCCTAACCCTACACCTGCCCTCCCTCTCCTCCCTACACCTGCCCCCCCTTCCCCCTACACCTGCCCTTCCCCTCCCCCTACCTCCTTCCTTCACCTGCCCTCCCCCTCTCCTCAAACACCAACACCACACATTCAAGGCTGCGTCACTCTTTTTAAGGTATCCCAGATCTGGCTCACCTGCTGGGCTTTGTGGCTTCAGTGTCTGGAAAGGTCCACCTTAAATACTCCTTTTTGTTTTCCTCAGTGTAAATAACAATATCAGCAGCAGCAGCAGCAGCTACGGCAGGATCCGAGCTGCCTGCAATTCTAGGGACCCTGACGATTCTTCAATCGCATTGCTCTGCCTCCCTCTCTCTGCCTCTCTCTCTCTCTCTCTCTCTCTCTCTCTCTCTCTCTCTCTCTCTCTCTCTCTCTCAGCTCCAAGTATCAGGTAATTATCAATCTCATGATTTTTCTTGTGATAATTTTTTTTTTTTTAGTTTCATTGGGATTTCATTAATGTCATTGATTCCGTTGACACTATCTAACTCCTGCCCACTCCTCCTTGCCCAGCGGTGTCAAACGGAGGCTGTTAAAAGCAGCATTGCATTCCTCAAGGTATTGTTGTCCCTTACTCTTGCTCTCTCTCTGTACCTTCATTACATGCCTCTGCTCGCTCTCTCTCTCTCTCTCTCTCTCTCTCTCTCTCTATCAATCCTGACCTTTGCAAGCTGATAGCATTGATTTCCTTATAAGGCACTAGGTTGCCTTGACAACCCAGGACTCCACCTGTCTCTCTCTCTCTCTCTCTCTCTCTGAATCTGTAGCGCTTTTGTGTGGCAGAGTGAAGGACTGCACTGTTCATGCGGGGAGAGAGACAGAGATAGAGAGGGAGGAAGGGAGAGAGAGGGAGGAAAGGAGAGAGAGAGGGGGAGAGAAAGAGGGAGAGAGGAAGGGAGAGGGGGAGAAAGGGATGTGCTTTTGTGTGGCTATGGCAGACTGGACTGTATACACTGACAGAATGAGAAAGAGGGAGAGAGAGATGGGGTGGAGAGGTTGAGGGTGGTGTTACCTACCCCTTACCCCTCTCTCAATGTTGTAGTCACCTGCTCTACCCTCTTCCCCCCATTATAAAAGCCTCCCCACAATAAAAGCACAGCAAAGTGTAATACAGAAAAAGAATAGGCAAGCATTGTAAATCATTTTAATAAACATGGCAAACCAGGGTGAGCTATGGTAAATGGTATAACCATTGGAAAATCATGGGTGGGGTGAACCACAAAAATACTGTGCAAACAGGTACTGCGGTAAACATTTCTTAGGGCCCCCCTCCCCCAGTGTGCACCCTCACCCTTCACCCTCCTCCCCCTCAGCCCCCTCAGTCAGTTACCTGCTCTCGCACCCTGTCCTGCTGGCCCCTCATGCCCCCTGCTGGCGAGTGCTGTGTGTGCTGCGGCGAGCCCTGGTGCGGGAGGGAGGGCAAGGAGTGGTGGGGGGAGTGGTGAGGGGGGTACTTGTTCTTCAGGTGATCGAGGAATGCGTCTCTCTTGGGCAGGCCGCTGAGCGCCTCCAGGCTCTGGGCCGCGATGACCGTGTGCCGTCGCTCGGACGTGTGCACCAGCCCCACGTTGGAGAAGCGCCGCGCCGCCCCCCCCATTCCCCAGCGTCCGGAACTCCCGCGGATACTCGGCGTCATCCGTCGAGATCATGTGTGCGCCGTGACGCTCAGGGTCTGCGCGGGACACACGCGCCAGGGACATGCGTTAGACACGCACACGCAGGGAGGAGAAACACAATGAATATAGAGTATCAGACAGTAGTCTCATTATAAGGCGGAACACAAATAGCACTGTCTCCTAGCTATGGCTCTCCGACTACAGTGTTATATATGGGTGTCTGTTTGAAATAATTCAGTAATAGATACATATATATAGTATACGCAAAATACCATAGAAATGGGCCTCAAAATAAACTTGCATTTCTTTGTCATGCAGCCTTAACAGGACTAGAATTAGGGAGCGGGGGTGTGAGGGGGGGCCAAACAGGATGTGATGTAAACAGCATCAATACGTGTGCCTGAGGCACCAGCTACAGTGTGACAGACAGACAGACAGACAGACAGACAAAGTCAGACAGACAGCAATCAAACTTATCTAGACAGCAGAGGGGAAGAGTTCATGCAAGCAGACCAGTGAGTGAGAAGTTCAGGTGCTACAGCTAACTCACAGCGCCCTCTAGTAGAGAGATGGGGTACTGCACCCTAGATTGTGATACCTTTAATTAGGCCCTCCTGAGTTCTCAATGTAATAATAATAATAATAATAATAATAATAATAATAATAATAATAATATCAGATTGCATTATGTCTTCCTAGTCATGTTATATAATATAGCAATATACTATTAAATACATTAATATGCAATAAAGAATAATACAAAAAATAAATAACTGCAATAGAATTTCCACATGGTCAGATGAAAATGAACAATATTACACACACAGAGCCTCCTACTGAAATAACTCTGTGTCCTGATCAAACACAGCATCATGAAGCCAAGCATCATTGAATTGCCACATGCTTAATTAAGTACCGCAGACCCCCTAAAATACTCAGAGGCTGCGGACCCCTCGTTGTAAGGGAGCTGCTGTCATCCCAGCAGGGGTCCAGTCTAAACACCTTCACAAAGATCAAGCAATTCTCTTTGATAGAGCATCTACTGACACCTGATCACTGTATACAAGTCGGCTGCTTGATACACTGATACCCTCAGATAAGCTGCATACCTGCCGTTTTTACACATTATAAAATCCAAAATACGCATAGCAACTTTGCTGCACAGCTGGTCTGCCTCCCCTAAAACCTCCACTAACAACTACATCTCCCAGAATGCAATGTCTTTAGTTACTAGGAAACAGTACACGAGAAAAAACAACCCAACAAACAGTATCCAAGCTCTGGCTAGCCCTGCTGTCTTTGCAGCCAATCACAGTAAGAATAAGAATAATTCGAAGCTACCCATGCTGAAGCGTGAACACCCCAGTCCAGCAGCAAATCCAACTGGATCCATCGTCAGTGGCAAGCGCTAATAAAAGGTGCCTATAATATTAAACAAACTGTTTTATAACTTATTAATGCATTTCCTTATTGTATTTATCTGCATGGCATTATATTGAAGTTTTAACATGTTCACTGAGTTTAAGAATTTAATGTTAAAATATATGTATCGTAATTAATTTGCAGTCAGTGTGATACCTCGTAGAACACACACGTGGCTGTACAGGAGTTCGAAGTAACATTGCAGTTAAAATGGAAGGCTCTTTTTTAATGCTTACCCCATTACCAAAGTAATGTTGCATTTCCGCCCCCCCCCCCCCCCCCCCTGAAAATACATTTTACTCTCTCAGTGTTAAAATTAGAGGGTAAGATACCCCCAGACCCAAAACCCTATCTGGAGCGTTGAATACCCTGATATTTCGCTCTCTGACTCACACATTGAAAAGTAAGATTAAAACAGAGAATTAGAGAATGGCCCTTTATACAGTAAAGTCTACCTACAATTTATTGTCAACACGGCAATTGTGAATTAACCAACTGAGTGAATTATGGAATGGTGAAATGCAGAGGTAGTGTTGTATGTTTATATTGACATACTCATTATCTCACACTCACTATCTCACTCACAATCTCACTATCTCATGCTCACAATCTCACAGCTCTGTGAAGCTCTGTGCAGCTCTATGCAGTATCTAGCATTGTACAGCTCAGTGCAGCTGTGTAGCTCTGTTCAGCTCTCTGTATCTCTATGTAGCTCTGTGCAGCTCTGTGTAGCTCTCTGTATCTCTGTGCAGCTGTGTAGCTCTCTGTAGCTATGTGCAGCTCTGTGTAGCTCTCTGTAGCTATGTGCAGCTTTGTGTAGCTCTATGTATCTCTGTGCAGCTCTGTGTAGCTCTCTGTAGCTATGTGCAGCTCTTTGTAGCTATGTGCAGCTATGTGTAGCTCTCTGCAGCTATGTGCAGCTCTCTGTAGCTATGTGCAGCTCTCTG
The DNA here is from genome assembly GCF_902713425.1 of Acipenser ruthenus. NCBI lineage: Eukaryota > Metazoa > Chordata > Actinopteri > Acipenseriformes > Acipenseridae > Acipenser > Acipenser ruthenus. The sequence continues at coordinate 3,345,960 of NC_081216.1, forward strand.
TATCTCTTTGCAGCTCTCTATATCTCTGTGCAGCTCTCTGTAGTTATGTGCAGCTCTGTACATCTGTGTGTAGCTATGTGTAGCTCTCTGCAGCTCTGTGCAGCTGTGTGTAGCTCTGTGCAGCTCTATAGCTGTGCAGCTCTATGCAGCTGTGTGTAGCTGTGTGTAGCTCTGTGCAGCTCTATAGCTCTGTGCAACTACAGCTCGCTGCTCCCTTGACCCTCCTTCATTATTGCATCGCACCTGTTAACTTCACCATTACTGCGCTTCTCCTGTTAATTATGATCCAAGTGCCCCCCCTCTACACACACACATTAAAATAAGCCTCATTAAAACAAGCTGAGTCACATACGCTCTGACACACTCACACTGAGACACACAAGAGGGATGGAAATAAGACTCCTATTGCACAGCAGTTTCACGCATTCCATGTTTTACTATGAGCATGATTAGCCCCATTGTATAGGTAACAAGCTCAGGTGTGTCTTATTAAACTCATAGTAAAAACCAGGAATGGATCAAACTGCTATGCAAAGGGAGCCTTATTTCCATCCCTGTACGCACACACACGCACACACACACACACACACACACACACACAATACCAGAGACAATGGCACAGTGCCAATCAGTCTAGAAGCCTTTATTTTTCAACAGAAAATGCAAGAGCAGCGACTCTGCTGGATAAACAGTGCTCTATTCACAGAGACACACACAGGATTCAGACAAAGCCACCAATTAATACCCTGGCAACCAAATCCACACGGAAACACCAGCCAGAGGAATTATGAGATGGTGAAGAGGTGGGAGGGTGAAACATAAATTCACCCTGCCAAACACACAGACACACACACTCTCACTGACACACACACACACACACACTCTCATGCACACAGTCACACATACACACACACACACACACTATTCCCTAATACACACACACTCACAGGCAAACACTCTCTCTCTCTCTGTTGCTCAGTGTGTCAGGTTAATGTAAACACATTGTGTCTCTAATGGGAGCTTTGCAAGAGAAAAGGGAGAGGGGGGGACAGGAGAGAAAGAGAGGATGAGAGAGAGGCTGGAGACCAGTGCAGAATACACACTGCTAATTACACAGACCTGCGTCTTAAATACAGAAGACAAGAGGAAAGAAAGAGAGCATCGCGGAGAGGGAGGGAGAAAGATGGTGGGAGAGGAATTAAAGGGAGAGAAGAAGGGAGGGAGGGTGAGAGCACAAGAGGGAGAAAAAAATGGTAATGGTCTAGCTGCAATCAGTAATAGTCTCGCTACAGCACAGGAAGTGTAATTATGGCTTCTAAAGCAGATCTCAAATTACATTTTTTTTTTACAAAACAAAATTATATTTGCCATCAAAATGTTGTCAAAACAACAAATGGACTGGACACTGGCACACCACCACACATTTTCAGCAGCAGCCAAGAGGTTAAAAATACTTTTATCCCACCGCTACACCCCCCCCTTCCCCTCCCCCATGGGGGGGCTCAGTGTGTCCTTGAGCCAGGCGTTTCTTCGATCGCGGCCGAACACCGAACAGCTTTCTGTTGCGTTTCTCCTCCTGGAAAATCAATATGCCTGGATTTGAAGATCCAGAGACACACAGAGCAAACACACAACCCAGAGAGACAGCAAACATGCAACACTCAAGCAGTCTCTACACCACCAGTCTTAAAGACAGGCAGAGCAGGGGACTGGGCAGAAGGAGGAGGGAGGTCTGTTTCATTGATTTCTATCCTGCAGTCTCCATTAAATCAGCATTATCAATCTATAGAACCCGCTGGTAGATGTCTACATCCCCCCCTCCAAAACCACCATTTCGAAATAAGAAATGCCGTTTTACACCATCTACAGTTCAATACATTTCCAAGTATTTCACAATATGTCCTTCCTGGTGCTCTCTTCCCTCACAAATAACTAGAAAAAGAGGGATGGTGGGAGAGGGAGAGGGACAGAGGGAGAGAAAAGGGAAAGGAGGCAGAGAGAAAGAGAGAGGGAGGGAGGGAGAGGGTGGTTGGAAGAGAGAAAGGGAGGATGTTAGAGAGAGAGATGGAAAGAGGATGGAAGAGAGACAGAGAGAGAGAGGGACAATATATTCTACGAGAAGAAGTCTTTCTCATTGAGTAGACACTGAGATAGACTTTGCACTGCAGGTTTTTGCACAGTGTAGCACCCAGACACACACCCAGGCAGACAGACTCCCTCCTAATTAACAGTGGCTGTCTGGAAGTCTGCCTGACACTGTGCAGATAGATCACAGTATTGCACAGTCATGCGGGAGGGTGGGGAGGGGTGGGTTGAGGGGGGGGGGAGCTGTCAATGGCAGCGCAGCGCTACACTAATTGAGCACTAAGAACTTCTAAAAAAAGAAAACTCAAAGGCACAACGCTCTGTGCAAAACCGTGCTTCATTTTTCAGCTGCACGACATCACATGATTGAATATTCCTGAAGCTGAGACTTATTAAGCAAGGAGGGGGAGGGAGACAGGAGGGGTAATATGTCTTATTGCAATTAATAGACCAATTTATATTACACATTATTCTCTTGGAATAGAACTGCTTGACTAGTTTCCAGCATCTATCTATCTATCTATCTATCTATCTATCTATCTATCTATCTATCTATCTATCTATCTATCCATCCATTCATCCATCCATCCATCCATCCATCTATCTATCTATCTATCTATCTATAAACACACATTATACATAATTAACAGTTTGCTGTTTTATATATTAACTGTTAATCCATTAATACGTTTCATATAACATTAAAAATGTAAACTTTATAATCGTCTTTATCCTGAGATGAATTATTGCAGGTTAATGAGATCTGGTTTCTGGTTCTTGAATCTTTAACTCTTCTGCTATGATTTAATGATCTCTGGTTTCATTTCTGTTTTGAGAAGCCCGTTTGGATTAATGAATCTTTCTCCTCGCTTGCAGTTTCACCATCAGTGCACCGGAATATTTTAATACATCTAACAGAAACTTTGTAATAAATGACAAACATTTTGACTGGAAGTCTTTCTCAGTGTCTTCAATAGAAACACAAAAACAAACTAAATAAATTCAATGACAACGTTTCAGATAGAAGTCTTGCTCAATGTCCTCAGTGAAAAACTTCTACCTTATGAAAGTTTACCGTGGTTTTTTAATTTTTTAATTTTATTCAGTAGTCACCAATTATATTTATTGTTTTCTCCCCAATTTAGTAATGTCCAATTATTTTTAGGCTCAGCTCACCGCTACCACCCCTGCGCAGACTTGGGAGGGGCGAAGACGAACACACGCTGTCCTCCGAACCGTGTGTCGTTAGCTGCCCCCTTTTTTACACACTGCAGACTCACCATGCAGCCGCCCAGAGCTACAGCTTCGGAGGACAACGCAGCCCTGGGCAGCTTACAGGCCAGACCACAGGGGTCGCTGGTGAGCCGAGGACACCCTGGCCGACCTAGCCCTCCCTCCCCCGGGCGGCGCTCGGCCAATTGTTCGCCGCCCCCTGGGAGCTCCAATCCACGTTCGGCAGTGGAATAGCCTGGACTCGAACCGGCGACGTCCAGGCTATAGAACGCATCCTGCACTCCACGCGGAGCACCTTTACTGGATGCGCCACTCGGGAGCATTACCATGTAATTTTGCTCAGCATTGCAAAGCAATGTCTCATGCTGTGCAACAACATGCAGTACAGTGTAGCAATGCAGGATTTGACAATGCTGTGCAACAACAGCCTGTTATATTGTGCAGAAAACAAAGGTCTACTACTGTGTAACAATGCACAGTACAGAGTAGCAGGTAGCACGACTGAGGCCGAGGCCAGGGCAGTACTTGTTCTTCATGGATTGTGATCTCTCCCCCCCCTCTCTCTCTCCCCCCCTTCTCTCCTCTCTCTTGCTCTCTCCTCATCCCTTGGCTGATCGGTATTCAAGGTCTCTCTCACATTTTCTCATTTCCATAACCGCTAGTAAGCAGAACCGGTGGGCCGTGTCACACAGAAAAGAGGGAGGGAGAAGGAAGAGAGTGGGGGAGAGGGATGGAGAGTGGCAGGCAGGAGGGGGGGGGGGCACTGTGTGTATGACATTCAAACGACACGCGGCGCTCAAACCAGGCAAATCACTTTTGGCCCCTGTGGGACACCGTACTGCTGCAGAACACGGCTGGAAACTGTTGACTGCAGCAAAATAAAAAAAAAAGACCCAAATGCTGCAACAATGCTTAATAATATGCAACAACCTGCGATACTGCAAAGCAATACTGTGCTGCAACATGCAGTGCAGTGCAGCAATGCAATGCTGTGTCACAACACTGATATCCATTGGTGGTGTCTTAAAATTCATGAATGAATTAATGTTTGCGTTGGAGTCCAGCATTATTGCTCTCTTTAATTCGACATGCACGCTTGCTGTACAAACTGTCAGTAATTACTTCAGAACCACAGGCTTGCATTGTAAAGCATTAGCTTGTGGTTGTATTGCAGTTTTCCTCAAGTGCTAATGTTGTAAAAATAGTTTACAAACTAGCTGAGTTTAGAGATATTAAAACAAACGTAATAAATTAAATGACAAACGTTTCGACTAGAAGTCTTTCTCAGTGTCTTCAATAGAAACACTGAAAGTTAATACATTCAGTGACTAACGTTTCAACTGGAAGTCTTTTTCAATGTCTTCAATGTAAATTCAGGCAAACGTTTCGACTTGAAGTCTTTGCTGTGCTTTAAAGAAGCCCTATACGGTTTCACATTGCTATTCGGTCGTAGTTATTTCAGAAATAAGTGTTAGAAACACTAAAATAGAAACTGACAGGGAGAGAGAGCGAGGGAGAGAGAGAGGGAGGGAGAGAGGGAAGGAGAGAGAGATGGAAGGAGAGAGAGATGGAGGGAGAGAGAGGGAGTGAGAGAGAGATGGAGGGAGCGAGAGGGAGGGAGAGAGAGAGGGAAAGTGAGAGGGAGAGAGACAGAGAAAGTACACTAGCCCCATCTTGTTCACCAGGAGCTATTCATCACAATGAGATTCATTTCAGAACCTCCAGATAAAAATAAATTATAAAAAAAAATGTAATCCCAGAACAGAGCTTTTGATGAATGACTTCCTATTTTTCCATTGTCCCTCTCCCTCTCTTCCCCTGTCTGTCTCTCTTTCCCTTTCTCCATCTCCCTCGCTCTCTCTTCCCCTCAGTCTCTTTCCCTTTCTCCCTCTCCCTCTTTCTCTCCCTCTCGTCCCCTCTCTGTCTCTTTCCCTCTCCCTCCATCTCCCCCTCTTCCCCCCAGTCTCTTTCCCTTTTTTCCTCTCCCTCCATCTCCCTCTCCCTCACTCCCTATCTTTCCTTCAGTCTCTCTTTCCCTTTCTCCCTCTCCCTCTCTCTTAGTACCCCCTCCCTCCCTCTATATTAAACAGTACCCCCCTCCCTCCCTCTATATTAAACAGTACCCCCCTCCCTCCTTCTATATTAAACAGAATCCCTCCCTCTGTCCCTCTTTCTTTTTCCTCTGTAGTGTGACGTGTTCACTGTTTGTCCCTCAGGCTATGACAGGTCACCACGTATTGACGTACTCTCCCTCCATCTCCCTCTCCCTCTCTTCCCCTCTCTCAGTCTCTCTTTCCCTTTCTCTCTCTGCCTTACTCCTCTCTCTTCTCTCTCCTTTTAAAGCTACATAGAGTACTGGTAAACGTCAAACTTTTTTCAGTGTCTTCAATGTAAATGTAATGAATAACATTTGCACGAGAAAGACTTCTAGTCGAACGTTTAGCATTGAACTAAAAACCTTCTTTCTTTTAAACTTTCTAAATGTACCACTAATGAGTGTTTAGATAAAATGTGTGTGTGTGTGTGTGTGTGTGTGTGTGAGAGAGAGAGAGAGAGAGGGAGTGTGAGTGTCTGAGTGTGTCAGGGTGTTTGTGAGATTCAGTTCAGTCTTGGACCTGTAATACATCACAACAAACTAACCAGATTGATTACAGGCCGTCTCAATGACATGCGTTTCGAGACATTGACAAAGACTTCTATTTGAAACGCTTGCCGTTAAATGTATAAAGTTTCCTACAGCAAGACCGTAGTTGATTGTATTTCATTCTCTTGCACTCTTTCTGTGACCCCCTGACACAGCAAACAGGGCCAGATAATGAAACCCACTCTCAACCTGATCAGGAGACACCCAACCCGTCACTTACAGAGCAATATAGAGCTTCTTCTTGTAACAAAAGATAAACAGACTCCTTCGCAAATTTCAAAGATGCCAGATTCTCCTAAATCCCATTAGTCATAATCAATCTGGCTTCTCTTAACTTGATACAGAGATTTAGATTTTGACAGAGAGAGCTGTGTTTGTGTGTTACGCTGGACAGATTCATTTTTCGATTTGGTTTTAGCATCGTTAAAAAAACGCTGATTAATTAGTGTAACAGATTGGTGTGCCGTGGGGCTAGTGGCAGTATACAGAGTCTCAGCACTGCGTTAGTAATACTACACACTGTCTGTTTTAACCCACACACTTCAGACAGGCTTGGATATAACGTGACATTCCAGTAAAGACATTTGAAATTTAGGAGAAAAAGAAAAGGGAGAGAGAGAGGAGGGAGGGAAGGACATTGAGAAAGACTTGTAAACGTTTGTCTGGTTTTTTTATACTAAGTTCATTTATTTAATACTTTATTCCTCCTCCCCTCTTCTCTCCCTCTTCTCCGCTCTTTCCCTCTCTCTATCTCCTCTCTCCCTCCCTCTTTCCTCGCTCTCCCACCTGCTTCCCGCATTGCCTCCGTCTCTCCTCCCCAGTGTCCTCACTCCTTCACTGCTTCACTCCCACTCTCTCTCCATCCTTCTGTCAGTCCTTTGCTCCTGCATTCGCCTGCCTCACTCTTAGAGAACGAGTGAGCGACAGGAGAGAGAGAGAGTGGAGGGAGGGGAAGGTGAGAGAGGACTAGAGAGAGAAAAAGAAAGGGAGAGATGGTGACAGCACCTCAAAGTGGAAAAGGAATGGAAGGATGTCAGCTCCAAGCACACTTCTCTCCCTCACTCGCACACAAACAAACAAACAAACACAAAATGTGTTTCAAGCAGTGTACGTTTGAAAGAATATCTTTTCAGAGCGGCAGGGAAATAATCTTCACTGTGTTTTGCACAGAGAGAACGTAAGACCTCTCTCTCTCTCTCTCTCTCTCTCTCTCTCTCTCTCTCTCTCTCTCTCTCTCTCTCTCTCTCTCTCTCTCTCTCCCTCCCTTCCTTCCTCTCTCTATCTCTCAAATCTGTCTCTCAAATTCAAACTCAAGTTTCAGACTTTATCGGCATGACAAGCTATGCAAGTACTGCCAGAGCCAGGACATCAAACACACAGAGAAGCAGGAGCGAGCTGGCGGTGCAGTCATTTCTGCTACCTCTTTCTTTTCTTTTTTTTCTCTCTCGCTCTCCCTCCTTTCCTCAGTCTCTCTTGCTTCAAACTCCAAATGATCTTTATCAACATGACGAGGCACACAAGCATCGCCCAAGGTTAAGAGCCAAAAACATAGAACAGAATTTTTCATAAATTTCAAAAATAACTGTAGGAACAGTGCAAATGTAGAAAGGACTTGACTCTTTGCTTCCAAGGAGGATGCTGCAGGTTACAATATTATACTGGGCACACATACCTGACACCTTTCTTTCTTTCTCTCACCCCTCTCTCTCTCTCCCTTCTATCCTCTCTCCTTTCCCTTCTCTTCTCTCCTCTCAGCCTCTCTCTCTCCTCTCTCTCCATCTCTCAGTAACTGCACGCATATTGCCAAGAATGTCACAAAGAAGCAGATTCGCAGTGAAGGTCTGTCTGCCGGTGTAAATCACGAAGTCCCTTTTGGGCAATTAATTGCTCCCCTCCCTCTCCTGCACCCGTGTCTCCCCCTCAACGAGGGAAAACTCAGCCTCGCTCTGTGAAATATGTTTACACAATTAGAAATCACGCACCAGAAATCAAGGGAAAGATTTTAATTGTTGTGCAGATTTCGCTGTGGCAAGAAACGTACAAGGTGAGTGCTGAGAGGTAGGAGAGAAGTCTTAGACCAGCCTGCGTGACCCTCCAAGTCCAAACACTTCAGTAAACCACACGCCTCTGCAATCTCAAACCCCGGCATCAAAGTTTAATAACTTCAGAAATAAAATATTCACAGTGCATCACTTTTTATTTAGACATCTAGACAGGTAAGTACACAGACAGCTACCGCCAGTCCAGGGCTGACTGATGAAGGACTCTTGTCTGAAACATCCTAAATAATTTTGTATTTATGTTGTACTTTGTGCACCTTTACTATTACTTTAAAGTTTGCTTTGTTTTTTGTGTATATATATACAGTAAATATATGTGTATATATATATATATATATATATATATATATATATATATATATATATATATACAAAAAAAGCCAACTTTAAAGTAATAGTAAAGGTGCACAAAGTACAACATAAATATATATATATATATATATATATATATATATATATATATATATATATATATATATATATATATATATCACTCTATCTGTCTATATAACAGGTGTTCCTGCTTGTTAATACAATGCATTTCTGTCTCCATGCTTATAGTGGGTTTCCTTTGGCTTGGCTTCACTTGGCATCCTTAACACGGCTCTCCTTGCTGTCAGTGTGCTGTCAGTGGTGAGGGGTGTGCCAGCCCCTGACACAGCCCTGACACCGGGCCAACTCCAACACACAATACACACCCTGAACATACTCAATACACTGACAGTGGTGTGATGAAGCATAGTGAAAGCACGGTAAAGCACAGGCAAGCATTGTGAAGCACAGAGAGGCATGCTAGAGCATACTACAAAACAAACCACGGTAAACTAACCCTTATAAAAGTATCCCACAGTAAAAGCACAGCACAGTGTAATAAAGCACAGAGAGGTATGGTAAAGCATAGGCAAACATTGTAAAGCACAGTGAAAGCATGGTAAAGCACAGGTAAGCATTGTAAAGCGCAGAGAGTTATGGTAGATCATATTAAAAGACAAACTATGGTAAACTAATCCTTAAAAAAGTATCCCACAGTAAAAGCACAGCACAGTATAATAAAGCACAGTCAAAGCATGGTAAAGCATAGGGAAAACATTTCTGTACAAATTTAGAGTGTTAAGCTTTTTTGTACGGGAGATAAAGCCAGACCCACAGTGCTAACAAAACCATAGAGGGAAAACTGTCTTGCAGAGTTACTGTGGGAAACCTTTGTAAATCCGAGGGGATCTGTGCATCAATTTAAAATCGAGGTGTCAGGTGAGTGGCATTTCCCTGCTTCTACACAGTCTGGTGTATGAGTTAACCCAGGGTGCTGCCTGCCTGCCTGCCTGTGTATGTTGCCCACGACCCCACCCCCCCCCCACCTTCCTCCGCGGCTGTATCACGGCACACCAGATGCCTCTGCGCCTCGCTCCCATGTGTTCACAAGAATTACCACACTCGCTCGTCTCATGAAGCATGCCCCCGAATCTCATAAACTTAAACTAACATGCATTAGGGGAATAAACAAACACACACAGAGATATACAAAAAGTGACTGACGCAGAGAGAGAGAGAGAGAGAGAGAGAGAGAGAGAGAGAGAGAGAGAGAGAGAGAGAGAGAGAGAGAGAGAGAGAGATAGACATAACAGGCATACCCAGACACACATTCTGACACAAAAAGGCAAACACACAGAGATACATACACAAAGTGATTGATGCCAACAGACACACAACACACACACCCCTTTCACTTTGACTTAAAATGTATGGACAGGAAATGTCTCCCTAATGTCGTTCCCTCATTATAATGTGTCCCTCTTAGGGACACGTTATAATGTTATAGCTAAATATACTGTATATAACAGGGATGGGAATAAGACTCCTATTGCATAGCAGTTTCACCCACCCCAGTGTTTACTACAAGCTTGATTAGCCACAGTGTATAGGTAACAAGCTCAGATGTGTCTTATTAAGCCCATAGTAAAATCAGGAATGGATCAAACCCTATGCAATGGGAGTCTTATTTCCATCCATGATATTCAGTATATACCAGAATGTAATAAATGAAATTAATGAGTGTGAGTAGGTGGCCTGGTTGCATGCAGGCAGACAGGTGCACAGCGTTCTAACTAAGACGATAGGTAACTGCTCTCTCTCCTTCCCTCTCTCTCGCTCTCACTCTCGACACTCCGGGGGTTTCAGAGGCTTGGGGAGTGGGGAGTGTGGGGGGCAGCAGCAGGGCAGGAAAGCTGGCAGGCTGGTAATTCACTAACCGCGAGCAATCCTCCCCTCCGCCTCACTGAACAGAACTCAGAGCACAACATCGACAAAACACAGAACTTATATAAAAACATTTTTTTACAGTACTTTTTTTTTCTGCTGTGCACTGCCAATTATAAATAAATAAATAAATGGAGTAAATAAATCCTGGTGATGCAAACGCAGAAGTTTGTTTTTGTTAAACTGGGAACACCCAAGACTCAAATATTAATCGCCTTGTACGTTTCAAGTCCCTGCCTCATCTAAAAGCTCTTACCAGTTACCAAGGATTAAAGCACCAAGAAATGTGGAACAGCCTGTCAATATCTTAAGAACTGTAATATGACCTAGAACTGTAAAAAAACACACAGTTCAGAAATCCAACACACACAGAAACTGAGACACACACTGAGATACACACACACACTGAGACACACAGACACAGACACGCTTATAAATATTTACCAGTGTTTTTGCACTGTATTTTTGCAGTTTTACCATCATGCTTTTCCCATGGTTATACTCTGCATTTACCATAGTCTACCATGTTTATTAATATGCTTATTATACTTCGCTGTTCTTTACAGTGCTTGCCTATGCTTTATCATGCTTTCACTGTGCTTTATTACATGGTGCTGTGATTTCACTGTGGGAAACTTTATAAGAGTTAGTATACCATGGTCTGTTTTTTAATATGCTTTACCATACCTCTCTGTGATTTACAATGCTTAGCTATGCTTTATCATGTTTTCACTGTGAGTGTGTTTTAATACACTTTACTATGCTTTTACTGTGGGAAACTTTTATAAGGGCACTGACACTGCCACACACACACACACAGACACTGACACACACACTCCTCAGACTCTGCAGTGTTAAGCGAGTCTCAGGCAGTCTAAGCGTGACGGCTCACATGCTCTAATCCCGCTGTCCGCGCGGAGCTGCTGCAAACGACAGCGTCTTCTTATCAGGGATCTCTCAGTCATAGATTAGCTCCAAATGACAGCCTGCCTGTCTGCAGCAGGCTAGATAACAGCAGCAGCAAGAAGGGCTTTCAACATATATCTGAACAAGCCTTACTGCAACTGTTAAATATATATATATCTATATATCTATCTATATATATATATATATATATATATATATATATATATATATATATATATATATATATATATATATATATATAGATATATAGATATATATATATATACTGTGGGTCTGCCATTATCTCCCTTATAAAAGCTTGCCCTGTGGGAAGGGCTAGTCCAAAGGTTTGCCATACATTTTAAAATCAACAATGGGCAACAGCCTACTGTATTGTGCACTAAACTGTGATACTGCAAAGCAGCAATTTCTAACACTGTGTACCACGATACAGTACAAGTTTTACATTGCTTGCTTATGCTTTACAATACTTTCCTGGTAAAGGTGGGGAAGGGGTGTCTGAATCAATATCAAATCAAATGAAATCTATATCTCAAGGGACGGAGAACTGCTTCACAGCTCAGTGAAAATCTCTCCACAGTCAGAACAGATAACAAGAACAGAGAGACAGAGAAACACACACCCTGAGACACACTGAGACACAGACACACTGAGACACAGAGATCCTGAGACACACTGAGGCATTGAGACACAGAGACTGAGACACTGAGACACCATGATACACACAATGAGACACTGAGACACACACACTGAGATACGAGACACACAGAGACTGAGACACACACTGAGACAAACACACTGTGACACACACTGAAACACACACGAGAAGACTGACATAGAGACACAGGCTTGTTATTTCAGGTCTGGGACAGTGTGTTTCTGACAGCGCATGCCCCTCACTCCTCTGCATCGCAGGCTGTGTCCCCTCTCCTCCCAGCAGCGCTGCTATCTCTGAATCTGACTGCGGCAGGCTGGGAGCCACAGGCACTTTTTTGTATTATTTAAGGAGGTTGCCTAGCAACCAGCACCAGTGCAAGCTGTAAGGAATATTTAAAGCTGAAGACAGACAGCGTGCCTCAATCAAGTCCAGCGTGACACTAAAAAACAAGCAGTTTCTATATGAATGAAACCCCCTTTAAAAGGACTTAACTGATGCATTGTCTGTCTACTGCATTCCTTTATAAAGGTTTCCCAGAGTAAAAGCACAGCAAAGTGTAATAAAGCACAGTGAAAGCATGGTAAAGCATAGAGAGGTATGGTAAAGGCATTGTAAAGCAGAGAGGTATGGTAAAGCATAGGCAAGCATTGTAAAGCACAGAGAGGTATGGTAAAGCATAGGCAAGCATTGTAAAGACCAGAGTGGTATGGTAAAGCATATTAAAAAACAAACCATGGTACACTAACCCTTATAAAAGTTTCCTGTGGTAAAAGCACAGCATAGTGTAATAAAGCACATTGAAAGCACGGTAAAGCATAGGCAAGCATTGTATAATAACAATAATAAAAATAATAATAATAATAATAATAATAATAATGTCTCCACATATACAGTATATATAATATATATTATAGTTATAATGTGTCTCACTAACCTATACACGCTGTGTAATCAGGCAGTCCACAGAAACACTGATTGGGGCCCCCATCGTTAGCCTGGGCAGTCTGCGGGCCTGTGTAACACACACACACACACACAGAAACCAGAGACTATCTTCACCTCACTGTTACCCTTTCAAAAGTTCATCGCAGGTACATTTGCACGTTTGCAGTTTTTCCCCATGCTTTTCCCATGCATTTACCACATTTACTATGGTTTGCCATGTTTTTATTTTTGTAATATGCAAACACCATAAAAAGGTAAGGGAGCACTAATAAAAAATAAAAAAAAACATGTAAACATTGTGCCCTTTAAAAAAAAAAAGAGTTAATTACTTAGGAAACTACTTCTTTTGTGCAAGAAAAGTCCTTCTTTCAAAATTTGCAAAATATACAGTGAATAGCCTACACTTTTGTCAGCGTGATTCAGTTTCTTCTAGTTTCACCTCGATAGTAACACTGAAACGCTAGATTGCAGTGAACGCTAGTGAATGAATGAATGGCTTTTATAATGGTGGGGCTGCAGCCTCTGTGAGTAAGGGTGTGTGTGTGTGTGCCTGGGTGTGTGTCTGTGCGTGTGCACCAGTCAGCGTGTGTGTGTGCATCAGTGTGTGCGTGTGTGTACGTGTCAGTGTGTGTGTGTGTCTGTCATTGTCAGTGTGCGTGTGTGTCAGTGTGTCTGTGCGTGTCAGTGTGTGTGTGTCAATGTGTGTGTGTGTGTGTCAGTGTGTTGTGTCTGTGCATGTCAGTGTGTGCGTGTGTGTCAGTGTGCCTGTGTGCATGTCAGTGTCTGCATGTGTGTGTCTGTGCGTGTGTGTCAATGTGTGTTGTGTCGGTGCATGTCAGTGTGTTGCGTGTCAGTGTGTGTGTGCATGTCAGTGTGTTGTGCCTGTGCGTGTCAATATGTGTGTGTGTGTGTGTCAGTGTGTGTGTGCGTGTCAGTGTGTTGTGTCTGTGCGTGTCAGCGTGTGTGTGCGTGTCAGTGTGTTGTGTCTGTGCATGTCAGCGTGTGTGTGCATGTCAGTGTGTTGTGTCTGGGCGTGTCAGTGTGTTGTGTCTGTGCGTGTCAGAGTGTCTGTGCGTGTCAGTGTGTTGTGTCTGGGCGTGTCAGTGTGTTGTGTCTGTGCGTGTCAGAGTGTCTGTGCGTGTCAGTGTGTTGTGTCTGGGCGTGTCAGTGTGTCTGTGCATGTCAGTGTGTTGTGTCTGGGCGTGTCAGTGTGTCTGTGCGTGTCAGTGTGTGTGTGCGTGTCAGTATGTGTGTGCATGTCAGTGTGTGTGTGCGTGTCAGTGTGTTGTGTCTGTGCATGTCAGCGTGTGTGTGCATGTCAGTGTGTTGTGTCTGTGTGTGTCAGTGTGTTGTGTCTGTGCGTGTCAGTGTGTGTGTGCGTGTCAGTGTGTGTGTGTGTGTGTCAGTGTGTTGTGTCTGGGCGTGTCAGTGTGTGTGCGCGTGTCAGTGTGTGTGTGCGTGTCAGTATGTGTGTGCATGTCAGTGTGTGTGTGCGTGTCAGTGTGTTGTGTCTGTGCATGTCAGCGTGTGTGTGCATGTCAGTGTGTTGTGTCTGTGTGTGTCAGTGTGTTGTGTCTGTGTGTGTCAGTGTGTTGTGTCTGTGCGTGTCAGTGTGGCTGTGCATGTCAGTGTGTCTGTGCGTGTCAGTGTGTGTGTGCGTGTCAGTGTGTGTGTGCATGTCAGTGTGTCTGTGCGTGTCAGTGTGTGTGTGCGTGTCAGTGTGTGTGTGTGCTGTCAAGGGCCGTTACTTTTCATTTTAAACAGAAACGGAAGCTCTGTGCTCTGCTCATCCCTGCTGCTTCTATCAAATGTCCTTCAAGTGCCCTCAGTGCCGTTATAAAGATTGCCTTTCAGAGGAGCAGTCAAGTGGAGTCAATGGGGAAGGATGTTTGCTAAAAGACCCACCTCTTTAACACTCTCTCTAACTCTCTCTCTCGCTTGACGTCTATCTTCATTGCTCATACTTTCTCTCTTTTTCTTGTTTTCTCTTTCTCACTTCCCCCTCTTTCTTGCTCATTTTCCCATATCATCTCCTCCCCCTCTCTCTCCCCCTCTCTTCCTTTCAAATTCAAATTCAGCTTCTAAAAAGGTTTTTTTTTTTCTTTTTCTTTTTTTTTGTTGCATGACAGGATTTGTCAGGTTTTGCCCAAGGGGACTGCAGTGTGAACACAAGTGCATAAGAACATAACTACACAGACAGCAATTCAAAGGACCACGTCCTTCCTTCATTCTGTGTCTATATATATATATATATATATATATATATATATATATATATATATACAGTTGTAGTCAAAAGTTTACAATTATTTATTCCACAAATTGTTTTGCAAACCCCCCAAAATGCTAATTCAAAAGTATTCATACCCTTTGATGCTATGATAGTATTGTCTACAAGATGCTAGAAATGTCAATATGATAATGCAGAACCTAATTCTAGAAAAGTCTAGAAAATGCTGAATTGTAGGTGAACATTCTTAGAGTGTATGAAAGGGTTAGGCATAGGATGATTGCTGTCATTACCAATAAGTCAATATGGGAAAATGTAAAGAGCTATCTGAAGACCTCAGGTAGAAAATTATTTATTATCATAAAGCTGGAGAAGGGTACAAGAAGGTTTCCAAGGATTTGAGTATCCCAATTTCAACTCATGGCACTGTCACAACGCTCCCTCGGTCTGGAAGAAAGAAGGTTCTTTCACCAAGAACAAGTAGAAGAATTGTGAGGAAGATACGAGATTGACTGCCAAAGATATTCAAAGTGAATTGGCTGCAACTGGGACTGGGGTTTCAGTGGTTACAGGCCAAGGAAAAAGCCACTCTTAGGAAAACGTCACAAGGACAATAGCTTAAAATTTGCAAAACGTAATTTGAATGATGGATATGAGTTCTGGTCAAAGGTTTTTTGATGTGATGAAACAAAAATCGAGCTATTTGGTCACGCTGATAGTTGTTATGTTTGGATTAAGTCTGGTGAGGCATACAAAGAAAAGAACACCATACCTACTGTCAAGCATGGAGGTGGTAATATCCTTCTATAGGGCTGGTTTTCCTCTAATGGCACAGGAAATTTAGTTCCAATACATGGCAAAATGGATTCCATAGCATACCAAAAGATATTGGCCAATGAAACCCTCCGCTACAAAACTTGGTTTAAAGCGCAACTGGACGTTCCAACACAACAACGATCCAAAGCACACATCAAAATCTACTTCAGAATGGTTAAAGAAGAATACAATCAAGGTTCAGGAATGGCCTAGTCAAAGTCCCAATCTAAATCCGATTGAGAATCTTTGGTATGAGTTGAAGAAGGCTGTGTGCACAAGAGAAGTCCTCGGAATCTGAATGAACTGGAACAATTTTGAGTTGAAGAATGGCCAAAAATCACTAAAGAATCACGCCAAAAGCTCATAGACAAATATCCTAATCGTTTAAAACAGGTTATTGTTGCTAAAGGTGCCTCAACTAGCTATTAATTTAATTTTCCTTGTCAGGGTATGAATACTTTTAAATTAGCATTTTTTGAGTTTTTGGATTGCTGTAATAAATAATTGTATACATCTATTTCTTGTAACTTTTTCCCTCAGCCACAAAAGCAAAACTTTTGCTACAAAACATTTTTTCTATAACTATTTGTTTTCGAGAGATTTCTAGAAATTATACATTTCCATTGGGGTATGTAAACTTTTGACTACAACTTTATATATATATATATATATATATATATATATATATATATATATATATATGAGCGAGAGAGAGAGAGAGAGAGAGAGAGAGAGAGAGAGAGAGTTTAATGTACAGTATGTTGTTTGTATCTATATTTATAAAAGTAATAAGGTAGCGCTTTGTATAGAGTGGCATAAATAAGTAATTAACAAAAAAATAACCATATGAAAATGACAAAATAACAGTACTAATCCTAAACTTAATTACATCGCTGAGGATATAAGTCTTAATAAACATACTCAACATGCATATAGAACATGAGCTACACAAAAGCACCCCAATTGCAAATTTATTGACTGTAATAACATAGAATTGAACTTCAATCAGTGTGTAATTGCATATCAAATTAATCCCTGTATCCATGTAGAATACTATTCTAAATAACAACTACAACAATAATAATAATAATAATAATAATAATAATAATAATAATAATAATAATAATAATAATAATAATAATAATAATAGTTGTGAATAATCAATAGATCTAAACCGATTTAAATACCCTCCCCACAAGCGCACTTTTTTTTTTTTCCCAAAAGTTTCACCATTTACAGATTTGCTGCATCGTAAACCACTGTGGTCTGAAAATCAATAAAAACTCAAAAGCTAAATATAAAGATGGCTATATAGTACATGCTGAATTTCACCCTTCTCGCTCCAAATTTGAAAAGTTTTAAACAAACGCTTTCACAAATCTTTTAAAGCTGTGGTTTTCAACCCCGGTCCTCAGACCCCAGTGTCTTCTGGTTTTCATTCTAACTGAGCTCTCAATTACTTAACTAAACCCATAATTGAACAAATTATTTGCTTAATTAGGTCGTTTCAATTGTTCTCAGCTCTTAAACAGTTGGGAGATTTCAAATTCATTGTAAAATCGTATAAATAACGTGAAATCTGCAACTTATTAGGAGTTGAGAACAATTAAAAGCCCTAATTACACAAATTATTTGTTTAATTATGGGTTTGGTTAAGTAACTGAGAGCTCAGTTGGAATGAAAACCAGAAGACACTGGGGGTCCCGGGACCAGGGTTGAGACCACTGCTTTAAACGTTTAGGTCTTCCAGACCCTCATTGCACTGATCAAGGACTGCCCATTAATGCTATATTAGGTAAAGTAATCCAAGACTTGTACTACAACCAGCCGTTAACCTATTAAAGGTAGACTTACAGCCTTCATTTAAGCAATAACGATACTCACTGCGGATACTTTTCCCCACTTGGAATGCTGGGTGCTTTTCCTGTAATTCCCGGTTTCCCCGATTGAGCGAGTCTCATTCCGAGCAATACACACCCCGATTTTGTCTGCCGAGCGGTCAAAAAAATAAAATAGAATACTAGCCATTGAAATCTCTGTCCTCTGCCAGTCAACACACTTCCTGCTGAGCAACCTGTCTGTCTGCTTTGCTTCTTTTAAAATACTGTAAACACACACACACACACACACACACACACAGACACATACAGACCCACACAAAAAGCTCCATGTGACTTAACCTTTCACAGAATAGCCCACAGAACCAGCACTTGTCCCTATTTCACCCGGGGCACTTTGATGTATTTCTAGGTATTTGCACGATATTTATATAGTTATAAAGTGTAGCAGGGTCTACAGAATAAAAACATTTAATCTGGGGTAAAAAAAAATGGAAATATATTTATTTATTCATTTCTTTTTTTTTTTTTTTTAAATACACATCCTGGCTTGTAATAGTTTTTTTTAATCTTTCCCTTTTCGCTTGGCTGCCATTAAGGATATCCTCGCTGAGCGGTCCGATTGCTAAAGGGCTCGAAAGCACTTAGTCTCCCAGCAAGAGTCCACCTGCCTCCCTCCCTCCCTCCCTGCCTGCCTGCCTGCCTGCCTGCCTGCCTGCTTTCCACTTCACTGCACTGAGAGAGAGAGAGAGAGAGAGAGAGAGAGAGAGAGACAGAGACATAGAGAGAGACAGAGAGATAGAAACAGAGAAAGAGAAAAAGAGAGAGGAAAACTAGCCAAACTAAATCAAACAGGAACACAAACCGGGTCTCTAACATAATAGTTTCGACATACGAAGACATACAGAGAGAGGACTGCAGTGATAGTGTTGAATGCACAGTATACTGTCTCTCACTAGGTATATATGGGAGTACTATTTCCCTCCCTCTATACATAAATATCCTTTTTACCACAGTAAATATGCACAGCAATTTTGCAGTTTTACCCCATGTTTTTATTGAGCATTACTGAGATGGAACTAGGCAACAAGGATGTATAATTCTCAAGAAATGGTAGTGTAATTAACACTCTCCGCGCAATTTCACGTCGGATGCTTTGTTAAAGTTCATCCCAAACGTGCTTGGGATTGTGGTGTCAATGGAAGATGCCAGAAAGTCTCTCTGTAGGGCTCCTGAGTGGCGCATCCAGTAAAGGTGCTCCGCGTGGGGTGCAGATTGCGCTCTATAGCCTGGACGTCGCCGGTTCGAGTCCAGGCTATTCCACTGCCAACCATGGACTGGAGCGCCCAGGGGGCGGCGCACAATTGGTCGAGCGCCGCCTGGGGGGGGGCGGGGGGCTTAGGTCGGCCAGGGTGTCCTCTGCTCACTGTGCACCAGTGACCCCTGTAGACTGGCCGGGCGCCTGCGGGCCTGCCTGTAAGCTGCCCAGAGCTGCGTTTTCCTCCGACGCTGTAGCTCTGGGGGACTGCATGGTGAGTCTGCAGTGTGAAAATAAGTGGTCGGCTGACGGCACACGCTTCGGAGGACAGTGTGTGTTCGTCTTCGCCACTACCAAGTCAACGCGGGGGTGGTAGCAGTGAGCTGAGCCTAAAAAATAATTGCAAATTCCAAATTGGGGACAAAATGATAAAAAAAAAAAAACAATTGGCGACAACTACATTTAAAAAAGAAAAAAAAAAGAAAGTCTCTCTGTCTCGCTTCTCAAATCGTTCCCAATTCCACCACTGTGGACGGGTGCATTATCGTCTTGAAAACAGCCGTGAGGTTACACTGTTGGGTGCAGGGAACAAGACACACAGCCAGGTCCTAATAAATTGTCCAGGCAGTTTATAAGAAACAATGGTACACTCGACTTGTTTTCATCGCAGTTCTGCCCCGGGCACAGTGTAAACATCTTTAAAAAACATTGTCTGTAAGTCTGATAGTCCAATAGTCACAGGCTATCTCGCTCCTTGTACAATTGTATTAAAACAAGCTTGCTTTAACAAGCGCAAAGCAACAAGAATCACTCCTGACAGCCAGCCTTAGAGGGGCAGAGCTGCTGTATCACTGCTCAGCTAAACAGGCAGCTGAGAGAGAGAGTTACTTTCCATCTAGGCTGCATTACCTGAATGTTTCGTCTCTCAACTGTCTGTGGCAATTCTGCTTAGATCATTATTTCCCATGCTCACTCTTGTAAAAATTTCCAACAGTAAAAGCACAGCAGAGTGTTATAAAGCACAGTGAAAACGTGGTAAAGCACAGAGAGGTATGATAAAGCATATTCAAAAAAACAAACCATGGACTCACCTTTATAAAAGTTTTCCTTATTAACTTTCCCTCCCTCCCAGTCTCTCAGCTCTAACCACAAAAGCCACACTGCCTCCCTCCTCCCCGTCTCTCAGTTCTAACCACTAGAGCGACACTGCCTCCCTCCCTCCCTCCCAGTCCCTCCTCAGCTCTAACCACCTGCATTCACTGCCCCCCTCCAGGCGGTGAATGCATCACGTACAGCAGAATAAATTATTATTTCTTCTCAATTGACTCTGCTTTGCTCCTGATTCCCCCTGAAGCCAATCCTCTCGCTCACAGCCTGACAGAGCATTCATTACTGGGGCTCTGCAGCATCTTCAGCTAAAACTGCTCCACTGGGAGAATTCAGGGTTGTAACGATACCCTAATGTCCCGATACTATACCTATCCCGATATGCAGCTCACGATACCATCCTTGCGATGGTCCTGACGTATGAAGCACGATAAGACAAATGATCATTTAATGAAGGTGCATTTTTGTTGAAAGACAGAAATGAAATGGGATAGATAGAGTATGTATCCATGCTGCTATAAAACACACTTATTCTGCATTCATGATTCATGAACCACTTGATGAACTACAATGCGCTACTATGTTCAATCTAATCTTAAAGCAAAATCTTAAAAGGAGTTGAGAGAGTTTAACCTGAACCAATGCTTGAAGCACAGCACAGAAACCAGGAGCAGAGGACACGCAGTGTGGAAATTAAGAGGAGACAGACTGAGGACAGAGGGAAGGGGACACTTCTTCACACAGAGAGTGGGGAGGGGATGGAATGGGCTACCAGGGGGTTACCTAGTCATGTAGAGTCATGAAAAGAATTAAAACCATGATAGGTGTTTGATTTCCAGCCCTTTCTTTGTACTAAAAGCAGTCACTCAGTGAGGCGGTGTCAACCATTATCTCAAAGCCTGCGCGTCTCAGATAAACTCCAGCTGCAAGCGCTGGTCTGGACACATTATTAGAAACATCGTCAATGGAGCATAGGCACTGACTGTGCATTGGGGGCTAACTATAGATGCAGTTCTATATCATCCAGACATAGAAAGCATTATCACTAGTTAAGCATCTTTTTTTGTATTATTATTATTATTATTATTAGTATTATTATTATTAAAATTATGTTTCTTGTTAAATATATGTATATATATATATATATATATATATATATATATATATATAGTATAGATACGTGTGTGTGTGCGTGTGCGAAAACCATGTCTTTTAATTATACCAATAATAAAAAATTATATTAATAATAATAAACACGCCATCATGAATCCTGAATGCACTTCTTTTCACCTCACTAAGAAATTGATTGAGCTGCTTCCCTCTAATCCTTAATTTACACAGCGATTGATCTGAGAATTCCCTCATTTCCCATAGATAACCCGGCAGGGATTAGTGGAGTCCAGCTCCCTAGCAACAGCATCACAGGGGGGGAGCCAGAGAAGAAATAAATACTGTGTCCCAGAGCCCAGGTATCCTCACAGACCCGACTGTCAATATCACTGCTTCTCTCAGCTGTGAAATGTCTTTAAGCAAAGAGGAAGGAATTCAGATTGCTGTGTGGTGCAGATAGTCGACGGGGTGTGGCCACCCCACTGAACAGAGCACATCCAGAACCATAAGACACTCAATAGTGCTGAATTCAAAAATACTCAAAGAAACCTAATAGATGAAATGACATACATTTCGACTAGAAGTCTTTCTCAGTGTCTTCAATGATAGTACAAAGCCACTGAGAAAGTCTGTCATTTAATTTATTAAGTTTCTTTTAGTGCTTGTAAATGTGTTGCGGGGGGGACAGCAATCAATATTAAATACTCAATAGTAATACATTCTGAATGTCTGTCTGAAGACACTGGGAAAGACTTCTAGTCCAAACCTCTGTCACTGAATTTATTACGTTTCTTTCAGTGTTTCTAAATTTAACAGAGAGCATCCTCAGAGGGAGCTTCTGAAAAGACTCCCAATACAGTAGCTCAGAGATGAGAAAGTGGTTTGAAAGGTAACCAAGAGAGGTTGAGCGACTCTAATTCCGGTCCCCTCTGACTGTAAATGTGTTGGAGGGGAGACAGAAATTACAGGTGCACCCCAACCCCTAGTGGCCATTTCTAGAATAACAGATACATCATCCATAACTACTAAACACTCAATTGTAATAGTCTGAAGACACTGAGAAAGACTTCTATTAAAAACCATGGTACACTAACCCTTATAAAAGAGTCCATAGTAAAAGCACAGCAGAGTGTAATAAAACACAGTGAAAGCATAGGGAAGCATTGTAAAGCACAGAGAGGTCTGGTAAAGCATAGGGAAGCATTGTAAAGCACAGAGAGGTATGGTAAAGCATAGGGAAGCATTGTAAAGCACAGAGAGGTATGGTAAAGCATAGGGAAGCATTGTAAAGCACAGCGAGGTATGGTAAAGCATATGGAAACATTGTAAAGCACAGAGAGGTATGGTAAAGCATAGGGAAGCATTGTAAAGCACAGAGAGGTATGGTAAAGCATAGGGAAGCATTGTAAAGCACAGAGAGGTCTGGTAAAGCATAGGGAAGCATTGTAAAGCACAGAGAGGTATGGTAAAGCATAGGAAGCATTATAAAGCACAGAGAGGTATGGTAAAGCATAGGGAAGCATTGTAAAACACAGAGAGGTATGGTAAAGCATAGGGAAGCATTGTGAAGCAGAGAGGTGTGATAAAGCATAGGGAAGCATTGTAAAACACAGAGAGGTTTGGTAAAGCATAGGCAAGCCTTGTAAAGCACAGAGAGACAAAGCATATTAAAAAAAAAACCATAGCAAACCAGGGTAAACTATAGTAAAGCATACAATAATCATGGGGAAAGCATGTTAAAAATGCAAAAATATTGTGGTTTACTCTTCTAAGAGTTAGATCGCCCTAATTGATTCCTGAAGGCGTTGTAAGGGGCCTGTTGGCTGCATCGTGCTCAGTTTCTGCAGGCAGAGCCTCTGAATTTCAAAGCAATGCAATGAGGTGTCAGGCAGAGCTCCACATGAGGTGGGCTGCTCATTTATAAACCCACGAATCTGACTGCAGTTCAATAAGTTAGCGAATGCCAGGGAGCGGGGGGGGGGGGGGGGGGGGGGGAGCTATTGGGATGCAGGGAGGGGGTGAATTGTCTGCAGACCTACTGCAGAAGGACAGCTGTTTGTTTTGTATATTCCCCTGATATGAGAATAAATTACAGGAGATGAAAAAGAATTTTAACTTTTTTTTTGTGACCCTTATTAAAGTTTAAACAAATTTGCAAAATTCTTCCCAAATGCTTTCCCCATGGTTATAGTAGGCATTTACTTTACTATACCTCTCTGGACTTTACAGTGCTTACCTATGCTTTACTGTGCTTTCACTGTGCTTTATTAACACTGTATTGCTATGCTTTTACTGTGTTAAACACCCTTTCTCTTAGGAGGCAAAAGAGGGAGGAAGAGAGGGAGGGAGGGAGCAGTTCAGTCTCCATGCCTCAGCCCTGCCCTGGACTGGAGGGAGCACCTTTTCTGTTAGGGAATGCAGGGCTGTACAGCAGGTTACAGCCAGCCTCTGTGCAGTTTAGTTCCAGGGTATGTTACCCAACCCCTCCCTCCTAATCCATGACGAGGAAACAGAATAATTGTAGGTCAGAAACCTTGTAGCTCCACTGGGAACTGATAGGTGTCCCAGTGTCCTCTGCAGTTAAAATGTATCCTCAATTCACACGCAGGCAAGCAGAAACACACGCACTGAGAGGACACGTACACAGGGGCACAGAGACGAGCACACTCACGTAGTCGGAGAAAACGGGTAATTCAGAATTTAAAAACGAAAAGCGGATAACAACAAACCACTTCATTCTCCATTTATTTATTTATCTTTTCAAAATTAGAATATGAAAAATACAGTCAATATACTTTTTTTTTAAGGAAAAGCGATTGGACAGAATATACACGCGCGCCTACGCTATATTTTCTTTACACAGACGTTGTGACTGTCCGTGTATTTTCTACCTGAAATAAAAAGTCAGCAAAAATAATCGGTTCAAAACCCAAGTTAAACTTACCGAGGTATGCCGGTGGTATTGATCAGTTATAGTAACCTAAAGATACTTTAATTTATTAATTTTTGAAGATGAATTAATTAAAATCCCGTCACTGTCCTCCGCTGTGTCTCTGAGGTAAGTAACTATATAAGCTCGAGGAAGGTTGAAGCCGGGAGCCACTGCGCGAGAGCATCTACCTCGCGCACGAGAAACGCAACGGCGCGAAGGTTATAATTGACGAATATTCAAAATATTTTAAATAATTGTTTCTCCCTTATAGCTACACCCGCAAGCCCGATTAGTAAAAATGTAAAGATTTACGGGTGAGACTTGTTCACATAGTGTGGTGAATCAGTTAATTCAGAGTAGATTTAGTAAGGGTCTGATTGTTCAAACGCTGGCCATCTACTTGGTCATTTCAATTATATACCTGAACCAGTGGAGGGAGCTTTGAACCCCAGGACCGGGCGCAGCAGCAGGGCTAGTGTGAGTTTCTAACTCCTGGCTCCTGATCATTTCAATATTAATACGGTAATAATAATAGACTTCATTGAGCGGAGTTCTGAACCCCAGGACTGGATGTGCTAGTTTATATATATATATATATATATATATATATATATATATATATATATATATATATATATATATATATATATATATATATATATAAAGCATTCTGGTACTTATAATATGTACCTCGCTTCAATAACATGTCAAATATATTTGCATGCTTCCCACTTCAATCCCTCTTCTCCTGTCTCATCCCCTCTCCCCTCTCTCTCCATCTCCTCTCTGTCCTATCCCTCTCCTGTCTCATCCCCCTAGTAATTCTTTCTCCACGGCAACAAGGCTGTCATTTCCCTTTGAGACCATAGGCAAAAACAAACAGCAGAGAAAAGAAAAAACAAGCATAAAAAATGCAATGAAGACAAGCACCCGGGCACCCGACCCACAGTAGAGTTCTCCACCTCACTCCACCTCACTCCATCCACCTCTCTCACTCCCTCCACCTCACTCCCTCCACCTCTCTCTCTCCCTCCACCTCACTCCCTCCACCTCCCTCCACCTCACTCCCTCTACATCTATCTCTCTCCCTCTCTCTCCCTCCACCTCACTATCTCCACCTCTCTCTCCCTCCACCTCACTATCTCCACCTCCACCTCTCCCTCCACATCCCTCCCTCCACCTCTCTCTCCCTCCACCTCAATATCTCCACCTCTCTCTCCCTCCACCTCACTATCTCCACCTCCACCTCTCCCTCCACATCCCTCCCTCCACCTCTCTCTCCCTCCACCTCAATATCTCCACCTCTCTCTCCCTCCACATCCCTCCCTCTACCTCTCTCTCCCTCCACCTCACTATCTCCACCTCTCTCTCCCTCCACCTCAATATCTCCACCTCCCTCCACCTCACTATCTCCACCTCCACATCCCTCCCTCTACCTCTCTCTCCCTCCACCTCACTATCTCCACCTCCACCTCTCCCTCCACCTCACTCCGTCTACCTCTCACTCCCTCCACCTCCCTCCCTCCACCTCTCCCTCCATCTCACTCCCTTCATCTCTCCCTCCATTTCTCCCTCCTTCCCACTACCCCTCCCTCCCTCCACCTGTCTCTCTGTACACCAGTCCTTCAATCTCTCTCTCAGCAAAATCTAAAGCGATTCTCTCATCTCCGTCTCCCTCTCCCTCTTTCCCTCTCACCCTCTCCCTCTGCATAAGATAACACCCTGTCTCTCTTTGCACATATATTTCTTTACACACAAATATCTATTCCCCATAAATATATATATATATATATATATATATATATATATATATATATATATATATATATATATATATATATATGTACAGTGAATATAAATATTTGCACAGTGTAAATGTCTATTCCTGCCTCTTTCTCTAGTGCAGTACAGTATCTCTCACACTCTCATGTTCCCTCTCTCCCTCTTCTCTCTTTTTCTCTCTGTCAGCAAAATATCAAACAGCAGCACCCCAGTGTCACCCTGTCCTCCTCTCTCTCTCTCTCTCTCTCTCTCTCTCTCTCTCTCTCTCTCTCTCTCTCTCTCTCTCGGCTTCATAAACCAATCGTAAAACTGGCTGTGTGGCTAGTATTTCCTTCTCCCTCTCTCCCTCTCTCCTACTCGCTTCCTCCTTCTCTCTCCCTGCTCTGCTACATGAGCATGCAAGAGCACCACCATTCTTCATCCCTCTCTCTCTCTCTCTCTCTCTCTCTCTTTCTCTCTCTCTTTTCTAATGCAATTAAATGTATTTCTTCCTCGCATGATCAAAACTGTGTCGCCAGGGCAGCGCACACTGACACAGAGGACCGGCAAAAACAAAATAATAATAAAAACTATAATGATAATAATAATAGTAAAAATAATCAGAACAACAACAACGTCAATAATAATAATAATAATAATAATAATAATAATAATAATAATAATAATAAGCACTGAAGCATCAGTTATCTGATTTGTAACCAGCATTTGGAAACACACAAGTAAAAAATACCTGCTACTTAAGTATGCATGGAGATAGAAGACATGCCTTGTGAAGGTGCATTGCCCATTGTGAACCTGGACCCACTTGTCTTTGCTGTGAGTTTATTCCTCCCTTTTTCTTCTTCTTCTTCTTCTTCTTCTTCTTCTTCTTCTTCTTCTTCTTCTTCTTCTTCTTCCCTTCCTTCTTCCTTCCTTCCTTCCGTACAAGTCTCAGCTCCAGACTCCTCGCATTGAGACCCGAAAACGTTTCAGTATTGTAGCTGTAGCGTGTCTGTGGATAACTGTGTCTGTGTGTGTGTGTGTGTGTGTGTGTCTGTGTGTGTGTGTGTGTGCAGGAGGGATGCTCTGCACAGCTAAGAATGAATGGGGAAAAAAATGCTCATGATAGATTAATGTGTTCTCTCTCTCTCTCTCTCTCTCTCTCTCTCTCTCTCTCTCTCTCTCTCTCTCTCTCTCTCTCTCTCTCTCTCTCTCTTAAAGGTACAGTGTCTCAATACTCCTGTGTTGCTGTTGGTTGGCTGTGCCTCCTCCAGTCAGTGTGCATGGGGCTCAGAGCTGTTCTTCTAATCAAGGCTAATAGAGGGGCAAGGACTGCCTTCTCTCGCTGCACTGAGAGCAGAGAGGAGTGAGAGAGGACAGGGGCTTAATGTGTTAGAGCAGAGGGGCTGGGAGCAAGGGAGGGAGGGAGGCAGTGTGACTCCAGTGGTTTGCCATATTTTATAATATGCTTTATCATACCTCTCTATGCTTTACAATGCTTGCCTATGCTTTACCATACCTCTCTGTGCTTTACAATGCTTCCCTATGCTTTACCATACCTCTCTATGCTTTACAATGCTTGCCTATGCTTTACCAGACCTCTCTGTGCTTTACAATGCTTCCCTATGCTTTACCATACCTCTCTGCGCTTTACAATGCCTCCCTATGCTTTACCACACCTCTCTGTGCTTTACAATGCTTCCCTATGCTTTATCATACCTCTCTATGCTTTACAATGCTTCCCTATGCTTTACCAAACCTCTCTGTGCTTTACAATGCTTCCCTATGCTTTACCATACCTCTCTGTTCTTTACAATGCCTCCCTATGCTTTACCAGACCTCTCTGTGCTTTACAATGCTTCCCTATGCTTTACCATACCTCTCTGTGCTTTACAATACTGTGCTGTGCTGCGGGGATGCTGTTGTATGCTGTATCTCTGTTCTAAGCTGTATCGCTGTGCTATGCTGTATCGCTGTTCTAAGCTGTATCACTGTTCTAAGCTGTATCTCTGTGCTATGCTGTATCTCTGTGCTATGCTGTATCGCTGTGCTGTATCGCTGTGCTATGTTGTATCGCTGTGCTGTGCTGTATCGCTGTGCTATGCTGTATCGCTGTGCTATGCTGTATCACTGTTCTAAGCTGTATCGCTGTTCTAAGCTGTATCTCTGTTCTAAGCTGTATCGCTGTGCTATGTTGTATCTCTGTGCTATGCTGTATCGCTGTGCTATGCTGTATCGCTGTGCTATGCTGTATCGCTGTGCTATGCTGTATCTCTGTGCTGTATCGCTGTGCTATGCTGTATCGCTGTGCTATGCTGTATCGCTGTGCTATGTTGTATCTCTGTGCTATGCTGTATCTCTGTGCTATGCTGTATCGCTGTGCTATGCTGTATCGCTGTGCTGTGCTGTATCGCTGTGCTATGCTGTATCGCTGTGCTATGCTGTATCGCTGTGCTATGTTGTATCTCTGTGCTATGCTGTATCGCTGTGCTATGCTGTATCGCTGTGCTATGCTGTATCTCTGTGCTGTGCTGTATCGCTGTGCTATGCTGTATCTCTGTGCTGTGCTGTATCGCTGTGCTATGCTGTATCTCTGTGCTGTGCTGTATCGCTGTGCTATGCTGTATCGCTGTGCTATGCTGTATCTCTGTGCTATGTTGTATCTCTGTGCTATGATGTATCGCTGTGCTATGCTGTATCTCTGTGCTATGCTGTATCGCTGTGCTATGCTGTATCGCTGTGCTATGCTGTATCGCTGTGCTGTGCTGTATCGCTGTGCTATGCTGTATCGCTGTGCTATGCTGTATCGCTGTTATAAGGGTTGGCTGCTCTGATTCCATGCATTCCCTGTGAAGCAGTGCTAAGAGAGAGAGAGGTGGTCAGAGGCGCAGATAAAAAGAATCTGGGAACTAAACAGGGTCAGCAGAAATACATTATTAATACCCTGACAGAGAAGCTGTGTGTCTCGTGTTGATAACAGCAGAACCTGCCTCCTTCTCCACTGGGAAAAGGAAATGCTGAGAAGAAACTGAGAAGGAAGAACTGATCAGAGAGCAGGTACCAGGGATCGAGAGAGAGAGAGGGAGAGAGAGAGGGAGAGGGGGGGAGAGAGAGAGGAGGGGGGGGAGGGGGAAGAGAGGGAGAGAGCACGAGAGAGAGAGAAGGAGAGAGAGAGGGAGAGAAAGGGGGAGGGGAAGAGGGAGAGAGAGAAAGGGGGAGGGGAAGAGTGAGGGAGTTTGAGAGAGGGAGAGGGGGAGGGGGAATAGAGGGACAGAGAGAGCGAAACGAGAGAGAGACAAGGAGAGAGAGAGGGAGAGAGAAAGGGGGAGGGGATGAGAGAGGGAGAGAGAGAGGGAGGTGGGAGGGGGAAGAGAGAGGGAGAGAGAGGGAGAGAGAGAGAGGGAGGGGGAGAGGGGGAGAGAGAGAGAGAGGGGAAGAGGGAGTGAGAAAGGGGGAGGGGATGAGAGAGGGAGAGAGAGAGGGAGGTGGGAGGGGGAAGAGAGAGGGAGAGAGAGGGGGAGAGAGAGAGAGGGAGGGGGAAGAGGGGAGAGAGAGAGAGGGGAGAGGAAGAGGGAGTGAGAAAGGGAGGGAAGAGTGAGGGAGAGAGGGAGGGAGAGCGCGAGCATGAGAGAGATACAAGGAGAGAGGGAGAGAGAAAGGGGGAGGGGATGAGAGGGAGAGGGAAAGAGAGAGAGAGAGAGGGAGAGAGGTGGTGGTAACGAATTGGCTGGTTAATAATGCATGGAACAGTGTGCTGCCCAGCTGCTGCTTCTAAAGAACAACAAAACAAGAGAGAGACACTGTACCTGTCTGTTTGTATGTTTGTTTTTCTTTCTCATACATTGTAATTGCTTTGGCAAAACTTGTTTATTCCTGTCATGCCAATAAAGCTTATTGAATTGAATTGAATTGAATTGAGAGAGAGAGACAGAGCACAGGCACAGAGCACAGGCCTTTCAAGACATATTGTTATATTGTTATAGCAATGTACCTATATAAGGAAGAAGAAATTGATCAACTGAAAACTCATTTTTTTAATAGTTAGCTACAGCATTTCAGCTTCCTCCTTCAGATATGTGTCTGTGCTGGAGAACAGATCCTGAATGCGTATAAATCATGGGAAAAGCATGGGGGGAATCTGCACAAATACTGGGCGCATTTGATGCAGTAAACTTTTACAGCAGTGCAGCGGCAGTATTATTATTATTATTATTATTATTATTATTATTATTATTATTATTATTATTATTATTAGTATTTATTTCTTAGCAGACGCCCTTACCCAGGGAGCTTACAGTCATAAACAAAAAAGGCTTGTAGCGTCCTGTTAATGTAAAGTTAATGTAAAGTTAATGTAAAGTTATTGTAAAGTTAAGGTGTAAAGTTCTCCTCACCTCTGCAGGTTCATGGTTGCAGTGGCGCTCCCGTCCTTATAAAGGTGATCCCTGCGGTCCTGTCTTGGAAGCTGGGTGCTGGTTTACCTGCGGCCGGCCTCGCTTCTGTTAAGGAGAGAAGTAAACAGGAGAAAACAAACAAATACGAGTGAGCTGCCCTGGGAGCTCCCCTGAGCCCGCAGCACACTGTGAGCGCCGGGGTTTCTGTGTTTCTGTGTTTCTGTGCAGCGGTAACCCAATCACTCACACCAGCAAGCAGTTAAATAATTCAGCAGGCTTCTGAGTCCCCCACAGTAAAAGCACAGTAGAGTGTAATAAAGTACAGTGAAAGCATTGTGAAGCACAGAGAGGTATGATAAAGCATAGGGAAGCATGGTAAAGCACAGAAAGGTATGGTATAGCATAGGGAAGCATTGTAAAGCACAGAGAGGTCTGGTAAAGCATAGGGAAGCATTGTAAAGCACAGAGAGGTATGGTAAAGCATAGGCAAGCATTGTAAAGGACAGAGAGGTATGGTAAAGTATAGGGAAGCATTGTAAAGGACAGAGAGGTATGGTCAAGTAAATTAAAAACAAACCATGGTAAACCATGGTAAATGCATAGTATGACCATGGGAAAAGCATGGAAGGAAAACTGCTAAATTACTGTGTAAATGTATTGTGGTTACTCTTTAGTTTGATTTAGTTTAGTCACTTTATGCCTGCAGGGCAGCACAGGTGCATCTCAATACTGCGAGACCTAAATACAAAGACCTAAAACTACAGAGAGGATCTAAAGCTTCACTCACAGAGAAACACACACAATCAGAGACACTCCCACTTCCACTCGCACTCCCACTCCCACTCGTACTCCCACTCGCACTCCCACTCCCACTCGTACTCCACTCGCTCTCCCACTCCCACTCGTACACCCACACCCACTCGCACTCCCACTCGCGCTCCCACTCCCACT